>NC_056737.1:149014553-149204553 GCF_019279795.1 Protopterus annectens | reverse complement strand
CTGTCTAGTGTTTCCTCTCAACCAGTTATCTGAAAAGTTATCTCTGATGGCTAGAGTTCCACCAAACCCACATCTGTAAAGATATTCCTAGTGGCTAGTGCTCCCCCTGACTCAATTCTGCAGGATTTGTATGTTAATCTAAGGGTATGTGGAAGTATGACAGCCAAGCCAACCCACACAGACACACAAACACACACCTTACCCTACCTCCCTGCCTAATAGCTCCCTATCCACTGCTACTTCACAGGCATGCATATGCGTGCGCACACACACACACACACACACACACACACACACACACACACACACACACACACACACTTACTCATACATGTCATCACTTATATATACAAACTTATACACCCTCTAACACTACCTGACCACTAAATGCCCCAGCACTTACCTCTACCGTAATGGTTGAACATGGCCTTTTAACCACATTCATTACCATGAGTGGTCAGAAGACGTTGTGCTAAATTATGCAGCTAAGTGATTCACAAATGCCTTCCTACAGGCAGCTCAGAGGTAGAGCATATGGCTACTTAGTATATGTCACTCCCCCAGAATCCATCAGTAGCATTCCAGTTGTCTCCAAAGCAGCACACGATGGTGCTGCACATTTTCATGATGCAGCATTCAGCTTGATCTCCAAAGCAGCACAATATGGTGCTGCACATTGTCATGCTGTAGCATTCCAATTGGTCTTCAAAGCAGCACACGATGGTGCTGCACATTTTCATGATGCAGCATTCAGCTTGATCTCCAAAGCAGCACAATATGGTGCTGCACATTGTCATGTTGTAGCATTCCAATTGGTCTTCAAAGCAGCACACCATGGTGCTGCACATTTTCATGTTGCAGCATTTTGCTTGTTCTCCAAACCAGGACACCATGATGCTACACATTTTCATGATGCAGCATTCAGCTTGATCTCCAAAGCAGCGCACCATGGTGCTGCATATTTTCATCTTACAGCATTTCACTTGGTCTCCAAAGCAGCACACCACGGTGCTGTACGTTTTCATGTTGCAGCATTCAGCTTGATCTCCAAAGAAGCACACTGTGGTACTGTACATTTTCATGTTGCAGCATTCCACTTGGCCTCCAAAGCAGCACACTATGGTGCTGCACATTTTCATGATGCAGCATTCAGCTTGATCTCCAAAGCAGCACACTGTGATACTGCACATTTTCATGTTGCAGCATTCCACTTGGCCTCCAAAGCAGCACACTATGGTGCTGCACATTTTCATGATGCAGCATTCCAAAGCAGCACACCATGGTGCTGCACATTTTCATGTTGCAGCATTTCGTTTGGTCTCCAAAGCAGCACACCATGGTGCTGTACGTTTTCATGTTGCAGCATTCAGCTTGCTCTCCAAAGCAGCACACTGTGGTACTGCACATTTTTATGTTGCAGCATTTCGCTTGGTCTCCAAAGCAGCACACCATGGTGATGTACATTTTCATGTTGCAGCATTCAGCTTGATCTCCAAAGCAGCACACTGTGGTACTGCACATTTTCATGTTGCAGCATTCCACTTGGCCTCCAAAGCAGCACACCATGGTTCTGCACATTTTCATGTTGCAGCAGAGTGTTAGGGCTCTCTCTGAATCAGAAATAGTTACCTCGAGGTGTGTCTGCATCAGTCTGTAAATGTTCGACCAGCTGAATATAAAAATTGTATGCTTGTTTGATTTATAGTGTAACACTGTCAGTAGAGCTAAAACTTGGCAGCTCAATTTACACAGGAGCATTCTCATGTACAGAAAGCAACATTCGTATTATTACACAATCAACATCTACATTATGTCCTTACATAACACACACATATGCTCATTTAATCATTTTGAGAATCCAGATGATTTAGCATATTTACAATATTATTTCTAATTTCATTACACTTTGGGGAGAACAGTTTTGCTAGGATACATGTTAAAAGGACATACATGGAGAATTTTTTAACATGATTTGCAAACCATGAATCTTTGAAAAAAAATTAGTCAACAAGAACCACATGTCATACATGAATGTACAGTACATTTTATTTGGTAAGGTTAAAGCACTTTTGTCATTTTTTAACTATACTGGACTCAACAGTTTTGTCTAAATATTTGCAAGTTATGAAGGTACAGTGACATTTACACGTCATGATAACCATTTGGTATTAAGCAACAGTGCTAGTATGGTGTTGCATGGTGCTCTCGCACAAAGACACACAGCATTGTGTAGGGCTGGCTTCACACCCACGCTGAAAGGTAATCTGGGGGAGAGGCATATGCTTATTAGCTATGTGGTCAGTCTCTCTCTGTCTCTCTCTTTCTCTCTCCTAGAACCACCTCTAGGAAGGCATCTACTTATTTTGGAAATCACTCAGCCATTTAAATCAGTATGGCTGGCCACACCACATCATTGTAGTAAACACAGCCAAAAGACAATGTTCAACTACCAACCACTATTGTGGTACATTGGCCAGGGTTGAGAGGGGCCACTAGACTCCAGTGTAACTCAGTAGTGAAGTGCCAGAATGGTACCAACATCAGTACAGGGATTGGTGAATGGCGGGAACCACCAGACTCACAAGCTTTTTTTTTTGTACTGTGTATTCCAGTATGACATGTAGTTCTTGTGGGCCAAGCATTTTTCAAAGGTTTTTAATTTAGTTTTAAAACACTAGTGAAGGGTTTGAAATTTTTTGTTGTGATTTGCAACCCATGAAGGATTATTTTGGTTCTGATATAAATGTAGCTGGTGTTCCGTTTTTTTATTTATTCATTTGTTTATTTGTTTATATATATATGTATTCATTTTTAGCTCCTAACATCAATATTCCAACAAGCTGAACTACTTTTTGAGAAAGTCTCTCTCCAATGTGTGGCCCAATAAAAGGCATGTTTAATGAGACAGCATTTTGATCGCTGAATCAAAAGCTAGACATTATGACCCTAATTTGTAGTGAATAAAGGTGAATATTACTGCATACTGATGACTTTAAAAACTGTTTGAGCAAGTTGTGTTGCCACTTTACAAGCCTTGGGCAGCGATTTGATTTTTACACTAGTAGGCAGCAATGCTGGCTCTAGGTTCAGCTAAGAATATAAATCTGCATGCTCTGGTCATGGCCTCCTACTGTAGGTTGGTAATTGTAGCACAGGGTTACCACTTGTCCCTTTTTTCTATGGACAGTCTATCTTTGCATAGTTATGTCCTGTGAAAAAAATGTAAAATGGCAAATGTCCTAAGATTTTAGGACAAAAATATCTCCTAAGTTTTCTTTGATAGTTGCATAAAACAGTTATTTTATATCTGAAATACCTAAATGGTATATGAAAAAGAAAAGCGGCTCAAATGCAAAAAAATGCTACAAAAAGCTTCTATTTTGGCAAAAAAGTGAAGTTCTTTCCTTTGCACTCATCATAGGTATGTTTTGTCCTGCAAAATCTCATACTGCAATAAAAATGTCTCACTCTGAGCATTTGAAAACCTGGCAACCCTATTGTAGCAGGGTTAAAGAAACTTTTCTGACAATAGTGTACTTTTTTGCAAGGGCCTTTTTGGCATCAGGTACTAGTATGTTTGAAACTTTACAGCAAAGTTATATGTGCAAAAGTGCCCTGTTTGTGTGTGACATTTGAAGGATGGTAAGTTTGATTTTGTTTGAAAAGGTAACCTCCCATCTACACAAGGAGGGTCTAGTCAGTTTGCATTAAGGTTTTGTATTAAATCACCAGAGTTTATGAACAGTGGAAGCTAACCTTTCATATTTAACATCTAAGGAATCAATCCTTCTGAAAAAGTGACCTGTGAGAGGGCCTGTACTACTTAGCATGAAAGATAACCTGCAAAGAAAATGGTTGCAGTCATTCCATCATACATACATCTGGTTAACAGATATTTTGCTGTCAGAAGCTATCGAATTTCCTTTTCAGATCATTGTAGTATAGGTTTATTATTAACTATAGGACACTCCAACCAAGAGGAATGAATATTGATAGTAATTTAAGTTTATAAAATAATTTTTAATATTTAACCATGGGACAGGAAGATTATTTATGTACTGTTTGTGTGAATAGTCATCTTTAACTTTACTTTCTGTCTCAGGTTATTTATCTATTTATTCATACCTCACTCATATGGTGTTTAAATTTATTATTCTTGTCACACTACAATTTTGTAAGAAAATGTTGTAAAGGAAAATGTTGCAAGATTGGAATGTCTCTATGGGGTTTTTTTCAATGAAAATTAGGAATTGATGTGAAATCAGTGGGCCCAAAGAACAAAATGAGATATTGACGACGCAAGGTCATGCTGATCTCTAAGTCAGGCTGTAATGGTATTCCAGTATGCTGATGTTTCAGACTATAGTTTTAGTTGGTGGAGTATAGTTTTTGTGTTAGAGAGGAAGTGATGTTTATTTATGATTGTGAGTTTCCTGAACAGAATGGTAAGAAAAAAGACAACAGGTTGCTTTAATGGAAGCCACTTTATCTTTATGATTATGGAACAAATATATTCACATTCAATAGATGATATTATGAAATGGCAGAATTGGTATCTAGAGGGTTAGAGAGTTGGTATTTGAAGTAAGACAAGGTAAAGACCAGGACACAATATTATATTTGTGGGAATAAAACAGACTGACAATTAAGCAGAGTGGCGATGAATAATTTTATTACTTTATTCAGATTCTGTTGTCTTTTCTAGTGTGTATATGAAGTTTAACTCAGTATGGATCTAGACATATTTCTAGATGTCTTAAAATGATAATATTTTATGTTTGGGAGTCTTTTCTATTAGGTTAGCATGGTGGTGGGAGAGTTTTTCAAATAATTTGTGTCAGTCAAACAGTTTTGCCTTAAATTTTTTATGGAATTTGCAATGAACAATACACATACTTGCACATATATGCACATACTTTTACACAGAGGCATACATACTCATACATGCACACATACACATGCTTACACACACAAGCAGATGCACATGTACATATACGCACACAGATACACACACATATGTACACACAAGCAGACGTGCACATACACATCCTTACAGACACACACGTTTACACGCATATGCACACAGACATGCATACTGACATGTGTTAAGTCACATACACAACTGCCATTGGAGTTGTAGCAATGCATCCATATACATGTTTTGACATGCATGGTTGGAACATGCAGATATTGATTCATTAATTATCCAGAATTAACCAGAACTCCATGGTGAGAAATCACTGTCATGAAGTACTTACCCCACAGATGATAGAGAAAGCCATGTTATATGCAGGAATGGATCATGACTCCAACACTCCTCTGTAGGTTTTCCTTTACTTTTCTCATTCTTATGTATCAGCTCAGCCCTGAAGTTCCACATCACCTCCTTGTTTTCCTCATATGCTCATGGTATTGCTTTACACCACTGCATTAAGATATGAGGGTGTCCCAGAGTTTTTCAGACCTGCACTAAAGTGTTATTTGGCTGGATTACTCATATTTACTGGCATCCCACTTACTGGTTCCAAATGTGCCTTACAGTATTGCAGTGCTTAGCATGTTACTGACTGACATCTTATACTTCATTGCTTAGCATGCTGTTATGTTAAAAGGCACACAGCAAAGACATGTTGTGATTCCTGTTGTATTTATGCATTTATTTCACTTTGATAACCAGGGTAGAAACACCTGTTGTATTTAGTCATGCATTTGTTAATTGGGATAGAGTTCTGATACCAGACTATTTCAATATCAGCCTGGTATGGAAAAAAACACAAATGCAGATAACCAAAATACAGAAACAGAAAAATAGAGAGCATTATTAGTACATAGATTTAGACATATGAAACAGTTCAAAAACAAGGTATTATTTGTAAATAATGTAGCAAATTGTAAACAGAAAGCTTTAACATAAAAAATGTTGGATGCAAACTGGCTATAGGAATAGTTCAATACTTCCAGGCTGCGTTACATGATTACAGCTACGTAGGATACAGATGCTTTTGAAAGCTGATAGTTGGAGGAGGCAAGGAAGGAACAGTAAGCAAGAACGGGAGGGACTGAAAAGGAAAATGAGGTGAAGGAAAATTTAAGGGAGTGTGGAAGGACAGTAAGTGGAAATAATGAATGATGCTCTCTGCTGCTGTGGTGCATGCTGTTTGCACCATAGTTTTCTGTACACTGAGATTTAAGCCAACAAACACATGGTTCAGCATGTCTGTTTTGGAATGAGTCACCTATGTGCCCTGAGTATCTCTAATGTCAGAACTGCTCACAGAAGGCTTTCTTTGAATATGGCTCTTTGTGACTAGGCAGCTGCAATGTATTTTAAGTTAAATTCTGAAAATTCATATAATGCTTAGGCAGTACCAATATAAAATTAATTCTAATTTATTGGCTACCTTAACCCGACTAATTAATATAGTCTTGCCTGAAAAGTTTGCATTTCCCACCATTGTTCAAATATGGTTGGGTTATAGGTTTCATTAAATGAACATATTTCTCAAAATATTTATTTAAGGAATAAAAAATTACTCTGTGTCTCATATCATATACTAATCAATTTGCTCAGATTATCCTATCCTTGTCTTGACTTATCCTGAAACGTGGCTGTTGTATTGGGTAGTAGTGACCTCTAGTTTTCTCAGTAAGGGAATGGCCCAGCATTCATTTCCTCCTACATTAAAAGTTGCTGTCTTCCAGTGGATGACATTAGATACTGACAGAAGAAACTGAAAAAAATTCTGAAGAGGAAAATTATTCAGCTTTTTTCTATAACATAACAATTTCACATTATCTCAGAGCAGGAAAGGTAATATAATATCTTTCTCTGACCTTGATTAGGTCATCCATTCTCTACGTACTTAACCTCTTCAGTTTTCTTATAATCTGTCCTCCTCCACTATCTGCATTTTTACATGCATGAGTTGTCTGGTAATTGCCACATAATTTTTCACGTATCTTTCATTTTTGACATTTATCTTTGTTAGGCTTGACTACAGAGTTACCCAGATTTGCTACTGTACATGTTATGGTTTGCATTGCAATCAGTCATGAAAATCAAGAAAAACTGAGCGACCTGAAAATTGCACTTCAGCAAATGCTGTAAGGGCTGCACTTGTAAATGGGCAATTAAGCTGTATAAAAGTAGCAAAAGCATGTGCCATGATACTAAATGTGGAAATACAGGGAGCTCAAATAACACCTCATTGACTGCTGCTGTCACATAAGAGCACTTCATTCCCCATAGTATAAACCCCATATTTTTTGCTTAGCAAAGGAGTGTTGGAAAACAGCAGAGAAACTGAACAGTCTGCAGACAGAAAAGCCATCGACTCATTCCTCACAGTTTTTCTTTTTAACACTGCTGCATCTTCCCCTGTGATATGGAATTGATTCTCTGTCACTGTGTAGCATTACACAGACAAGCTTTATTAAATTTTGTTACATCTCTTTCATAGCTAGAGTGATTCTATGATTATAAATGCATTGATGCTATCTTACTAAATAATGCATCATACACTAAGAGAAGTACCTTATTTTTGATAACCATCTTTCACTGTTCTGCTTATTAGTTGTCATTCCTGCAAAATACTTCAAAAGGTAATGAGTCTTCATACAAGCAACCAGATATTAGTAGGTCAATACCCAGCTATGAAGGGCAGTGTACCTCTGGCAAGCTCTTCTGTCAGCAGGATGGAATTCTTTACTGCCTTGTTAAAACTTCCAGTGGTGGGAATGGATCTTTAGTTCACATGAGCAAAAAATGGGGAAGAACGGATAAGCTGCCCACAGAGAAGGGTTGCACATGACAGCATGTGTGCACAGACTGCACCAACTTCATTCACTGCCATGTATGAGCTGTGCATATTGTATGGCATGCACACAGACAGCACTGACATCATTTCATAGCATGCATGACAGCATGTGTACAGAAAGTGTACTAATATCACTTCATGTCATCCATCAGCCATGCATGCAACAGCATGTACACACAAACTGCACTGACATCACTCCATGACATACATGAGCTGTGTATGTAGCAGCACATGCACACAGACTGCATTGTCATCACCCTATCCCTTGCATCAGCTCATGCACAGATCATGATAGCACATACACACAGACTGCACTGACATCACTCCATGCCACATATAAGCACTGAATGTCATAGCACGTGCTCACAGACAGCACTGAAATCACTCCGTGTCTTTCATGAGCTCATGCACAGCTCATGAAAGCACATGCACACAGAATGCATGGGCATCATTCATGCCATGCATAAGCACTGAATGCAGTAGCACATGCTCACGGACTGCACAAACATTGCACAATGCCATGAATGAGCTGCTAGAGTTAATGGGAGAACCAGGGTAAGAAGTACTCCTGCCTCATCAGGATGGTGCCATAATAGAATTCCATTCTCTTTTGTCTGCCTAGGAATACAAATTAAGCAGGGGATATCAAAATAAAGAATGAAAATAAAAGGGAGGCACTGTACTTAATACTGTTTCTCTAGAAGAAGAAACAAGGCATCATTTTTCAAATAATATGATTTAGCCAGTACCAAAAACCAAAAGCCAAACCAAGCAAAAGTATTGGCTCCCATTAGTCAATAAAGGCTCCAAAGTAAGGAACAGTACCACCACTTGTTTTACATCAACTTCAGTACCTTCTATAATAAAAAACAGATCAACAAACCTTTTGTAATACTGTATATTAAAACTCTGTCTTAACTCATTGAGAATTGTAGTTTCCCACCATGCCATTATTGTATTGGCATAAAAAGTGGCAGCTGGTGACCCCATCGCAACACCTTTTTTTTGCTTGTAATAAACTCCATTAAACAAAAAGAAATTCTTATGCAAAAGTATGTCTATCATATCACAATAAAAATTAACATTGTGTTGTGCCAACGTGGTATGTTGAGATAAAAATTCCCTTACATATTCTACCCTTTCATCATGTGGGATACAGGTAATAATGAAACCACATCCAATGTAAAAGTTACATGCTTATTAACATCAAATTTAAACTGCTCAAGGAACATTCTAAACTGGTCCAAGTAGTCCCAAGAATCTTTTAAATAAGTTGGTAACTTTTGTGTTATTGGATTTAAAACAGAATCTATAACCAATGCCATCCCTTCTGTAACTGAATTTGCAGAAGACACTACTGGTCTGAAGGGTTGGATTTTTAAGTCTTTATGAGTTTTTGGGATTCCAAATAAACCCCGGCTTTTGGTTTTTCCACTACACAAAAATTATACATGCTAAAATCCATCTCTTTATTCATGCATGATATAAAAGTGCATGTATTGCTCTATAACCTTTCAAAATTTCAGCCATGTTTACCTGTTCATATTCATCCCTGTTCTTTAACAAGTTCAGCATACCATCACAATACTTATTAATGTTCATAACAACTACATTCTCCTTTTATCACTTTTCATGAACCTCAGTTGGTTGTTATGTCTTAATTCATTTAATGCTTTTCTTTCGTTAATATTTAAATTATTAAACCACCTTCTATTATTTTTGCTTAGTATTTCCCCTAAGGTCTTTAAGACACATATTTTCAAATACATTTATAGTGTGATGCAATGTCTGTGTGAAATTAGAAGGTTTAACATATTCATGAGCTACATCTTTCACATATTTTAGTAAAAAATCTAAATCCAATATGTGAGCATATTTTTAATGTCCAGTATAGTTTTTGTTATATCCGCTCTTGGGCCGTAGCTTAACAATTTAAGATGTTCAGTAGATAATTCTACATCACACAAGTTTATAACATTAAAAGTCTCAGTAAAATACCTTTTCAATTGTCTGTGGACAAATCGGACATCATTTGCCCTCTCATCCTTACAGTTCTCACTCTCATTGTTCTGTTGTCCTTCTTCATTAAAAAAGTTTTAGGTCTCACCCCACTTTCGATATTCACGCTAAAATTCTCATTCTCTTCTGCCACAATGGCTGCTCCTGGTTCTCCGTCTACAATGACGTCTCATTCATTTTTCAAGGGAGGGTTCTTTGTAACTTCCGTTTGAAAAAACCTTGTCACTGTTTTTGATGGACCTGATAGGTTATCGGTCTTATTCATCAAAGTTCCTGTCCGTGTAGTTTTTAAGGTGGCATAAGTGTTTTTAATGAAATTATCTCGTCTATTCTTGTTTTTAATTCTATTAGGGTCAAAGGAGTCATAAGCCAAATTATTTTCATATGCTGTAGCATCTCTCAGCAATTTATTGTGTTTGCGTAGTATAACTGCATTTTCATGTTTTTCTACTTCATCCAAAATCTGACCATTGGGAGACAGTACTTTTGCTTGGTAAGGTATCATTTGTGACAGTCAGTGTTAAATGGGTCAGGTTCACTATAACCCAAAGGCATGAAGGCCTTTGAATAAATATTTAAAATAGAGATTATGGGATGGAAACCCCTTCCTCCAACTGTATAGGACAGACCAGATTAAAAAATATGAAACATTATTATTATTATTATTCAAACAAAAAGTGGCCAGATGAATGTTCTTCATGGTAACAGTGTTACAGAGCTCCCTGAAGACATACTGCTGCTGCTATGAAATCGAAATTTATCCCAAGGTACAGTTACCTTAGAATTAGTAATTATGTAATGTAAATCAGGATGACATATATATACATGAGATATGAGCTCAAAGTGCCTTGCTCAGAGATAACATAAGTGCCTCCCTCCTTCCACTTTAGGCAGCAAGCTCTGCCTCCTTCCCTGCAGCAAGCATATTTCTAGCAAATATTGAACTTTGCTGCCCTTGGAATACTATCATTCCAATGACAGCTTATTGAAACCGTAGACTTGCAGATATATTCAGAACTGTTTTTTTTCTGTCAGTGGAATTAATCTCATCACAATTTTCCAGTTGCTTCTAATGTCTCTGCATAACTTCCCCATCAGCTATAAATACTGACTGTTAGAACCTATTTAACATGCTTGCTTTTCCCAGATAGTCTTTCCATGGTTTCCACTAGACATCCAAACCTAAATTACCTCCCTTTTAATTGTGTAACTTGCACCTTGTAGAGACTTGCTGTCAGAGCAGTCTCTCAAAGAAATATGTAAAACAGGATGTCCGCATTCTTGACCAATAGCACTCTTGTAGCTGGGGGTAAAAATGCATAATAGTCTATGTGACAAAAATCTAAAAATGCACAACAGTCTATGTGACAAAAATCTAATACTGTGGCCATTTACATCAGCAATAAGAGGGACTGAGGATTAGGGATATAAAGAAATAACCCCTTCAATGTCAGCAGCATACAATGAAAAAATACCAGGGGTCATTATGCCATTCCACACCCTGAGAACAGTTTGGTGCTACCATTGAATGCAAGTGGTGCCACTCTAGGGATGAAGTCAGACCATCAGGTTGTGAGACAAGACTGTTCCAGGCTGGGTGTGGAGAGTATAAGAGGGAGCAGTGAACAAAGTCACCCTTCGTGGCCTGCCTGAATGACTGGCTGTCTGGGTAAAATGAATGGTGCTGATGGTTGTCAAACATGAAGAGAAAACGTAAACAAAAAATATAATAAAACTGGAAAGAAGTGTTTACCAGAAGAGCATTCTTCATTCCAACTGGTCCCTTCAGTTCTGCATTTTCAATTACCTGGTCTACCTTGGTTACGCCAGTGAAAGTAAATGGAGCAGACACATTGAGTGCAGCCTGTACATTTTGTGCAAGATTTTACAGGGCCATACTATAGGGCCTACTCGTGTAGAAGAAAATTATGATCTATTAATTTACTGGACATTTATGATCTACTAATGTACAGGAAGTGTTATGATCTGCTGATGTGCAGGAAGATATATGCTCTACTGATGCAGAGGAAGAGTTATGATCTACTGATAAACAGGAAGAGTTAGGATCTACTGATGCAGGATGTGACATTGTGAGGTATTGCCATCTGTGCCAGGGTGAATAGAGCAGTGCATGTGTAACATATGCTAGCATAGTTAGCTGGAGTTTTGTAAATTATTTGGTGTCATTTGACTATGAAATTGACTTGTATAGATGCTTGTGTTAAAAATGTATCAGCAGTGGTAGTATAACTGATTAAATGTTTATGTTTAAACAAAGAATTCTGGAAGGGAAAGGTAGAAGTTTTTGAAATTGTTCTATGGCTTTTAAATATTGTAACAGATCTTAGCAAAGCTCCAAGTGTGTATTGTACCAGAGTCAGGTGATCAAATGTGATGCCATTCCCTATCCAGCACTGAGAGGATAAACTCTCACAGCAGTTTGTTTTTTCTTTGGAACCTGTTATAAAGATCTTTGACAGTTATCACAGTCAGTTGAGTTCAGTTTAGTTAGAAGCTCATCACCTTGCCTTGTGGAAGTAAGTATCTCAGCATCCTATCTTGCCTTGCTGTAAGTTAGCTAGGGAACAGTTATTTTTTAGACAGTCAGGAAATACAGTGGCAGTAGTTAAGTATTGTTTTTCTGCATCTGTTTGAATCTGTCCAGCTGTGTTATTTTTTTTCTCCTGTGATTGCAACTCTGGTGTTTATTGTACTATTCTCATGTTTTCTATTTTATTTATTATTATTATTATTATTAAATATGTTATACCTTTCATTGCGGCTGGTCTTTTAGAGAATACCTTTAATGTCTTAAGAGTACTTGTACTTATTTTAGTGATGCCTTGGCCACTCCAATAAGCCTGATTTCTTTGGTTACACTCTACCATTTATGGTTATATTGATTTTACTCAGTATAATTGGATACTCTTATAAGATCCTGAGAGTGGTTGACTGGTGGCAGTGTAGTTATCTTACAGTCTGGGCAGATGGGAAACAGCTATCACATCTGTGCCAGCCTTTCCCAGGAGTGTGTGTGAAAATCAATTACCCAGGTTTGGGTTTGTCAGCTACTGGAACTGGGACACAATGCTCCAAAGTGAGTCTTGTTTGGGATCTGGAGAAACAGAGATTCCAATCCCAGGTCAGGAGCATGTTCACTGTGTGCTCTTGAGGAAAATAGTGCTTGATGCAGAGAACTGCCTCTGAAAATTCTGTGTAAATTCATTCCAATTTTTAGTGACCATCTCTCACCGGTGTCAGTGGTGAGGATTGAGGCTCTTTGATTACTTACCCAGGGTAAAGAGAGAATGTCACACAGAGGAAGAGTAATAGTCTACTGATTCAGAGGAAGAGTTATAATCTACTAATGTAGAAGAAGAGTATAGGCTTTAACACACTAAGTTCCATGGTTGGAAGTGACAGGTCCCAACTCCTTTTAACACCATTAGAAATATAATTTAAAATGTTGACTGAGGTGTGCAGATATGAAGTACACATTAGTACATGCTCAATACTCACACAGTTTGGAAAGAAAAACAAAATAAAAAAATAATTTAAAACAATTATATAATAACAATAATACTTGGCAGGGGTACAAGTTACGATTTGATTGTGTTCTCTTCTTTTCTGAGCATTTCCAAAAATGGTGAACCAACTTAGCTGCCTTTTTCAGACTACACCATATAGTGGCAGTGTTCCTGAAATGTGGGAAAAGACCATGATGAATCCAGTTCCAAACAGTAACAGATATGCTATTGCTTCTAATTATCACAGAATAAGCATTAATGGCATAACTCAGACGACAACTGAGAGAACACTGTTATCGCTATGCCACTAGACAGCTAAATGGTATTTCCTAGCATGGATTCATACCTGGAAGATTTTGTCTGATTAAATTTACTGAAGTTAATATCAACATGGCTGATGCTTTTGAAAATTATTTTCCTGTAGATGTTATCTATGTTTGTTTAAATAAGGCATTTCATTTGGCGCATAAAATAATATTCCTGAGGTTATGGAAATCTGTTATACTGTAGATTTAAACTGGCTGTGTGCCCAATGTACAAAGCCAAAGCTAGAGTAAGGGATAATTACTCAGATTAAGTTATTATAAATATTGTTGCTCCACAGGAATCTGTGCTGGAGCCTTTTCTGTCTAGTTTACATCTACCATCCTTTCCTCCAGTGATATGTGGATCTGCAAATATGCTGATGACACAAATATTGTGTTGGTAGTGAGAGACATTGCTGATCATAGTATCTTGCAGTGGTATGTCAATGATCTGTATTGCTGGCTCATGATTAATATGGTGTTATTTAATCCCCAGATGTTCATAGGTTCATAGTTTAGTACTAAGCTAACTGCCCTTGCGAGCCATTTTAAGCCTAGCCAATTATCCCTTGTGAGACTCAAACCCTGCACCTTGTGTTTGTAAGGCAAACACCTTAGCCATTAGGCCACATTGATTTTGGGACATTAAAAAACATAGGTATCCTTTTATGCAATAGACAGTAAACTTATTCCAGTAGCTACCAGTGTTAAGGATATATGGTAACTATAGACAACAAATTCAACAACCATGCATCTGTTGTTTTGCAAATACTTTATGGGATAATTAAGGGCATTCTGAGAACTACTAGTAGCAGGATAGCAAGGTGATGTTACCCTTCTACATCACCCTCATTAAGGTGCATATAGATTATGATGGGGTGGAATGTGTTTATACCATATCCTGTGCATAGAGGCTGGGAAGAATCTGGAACATGTTTACAAGACAGATTTCTGGTCTTCTTGGTTTGTCTTATAAGAACAGACTTAAGACATTTGGTTGTATATATAGACTGATGAGAAGTAATGTTATTCTTATTTTCTAGTATTAGCATAATGAAAATATGCTATCAGTGTTTGATTTTACACTTATTGACTACTGTGTCAATGTTAAGAGAATAAATGTATTGGCAATATTACCTGCTTCTTCCTATTAAGTTAAGAATAATAGTTTTGCATACAGGGTGTAGGTTGCCAAATCCCTTATCATTATATATCAGAACACCTTCCACTTCTGCTTTAAGACAGGTTAAGATACAAACCTTTATGGAAGCAAGCTATCCTGGTATCTTGAATTTGCTTTATCCATTATACTGAACTGAGCATTTGAGGATTAGAGATGGAAAGGTAATAGGATAAGAAGAGGCAAATAATTTATTTGGGCTGCAAGATAGAGATTGCTTTCCCTATCAAGGATTGATATCAGAGTATAGGCAAAGAGAAAGAAATAGGGGGATCCTAAACAAAAGATCAATACTGATAGAGTTTTTTGTAGAATCTAGAACATAAGCTGCTGTTAAAAAAGGAATAATTAGTACAGCATACAAAATCTTGCATGATAACTATAAAAATCAATCAGAGGAGGTTAAAGAGGATTGGGAAGAGAAATTGGATAAGCAATTCACAAAGAAACAATAGGGGGATAAAAGTATGTCTTATGCAACAAAGTCTAGAAGATTGAGCATCTTTGCTTGGAAGTGTTTAAGTAGGTATTTTTATACCCCAAGTAAACTCCAAATAATTTTTCCTCAGGTAGACAGCAAATGTTGGAGGTGTGATGGGGAAGAAAGTGATAAATGGGAATATATTTTCTGAGAGTGTAATGAGTTCGCAGAATTTAAAGATTTCCTGCAGACTGCTCTGTCAGAGGTACTGGGTGGGCAAATTGGTGTAACTAAGGAAATTACTTTTTTTAGCTATGATTTAATAAAGAGTTTTCTTGTTTACAATATGAACAAACAGGAGTAAATCCTATCATAACATCCACCTCTACTACCATTAACTGGTGCTAAATTAATTCCTCAAACTATTTATTCATGGCAAACTGTACTGTTGTTTGCTATTGTAGACCAGGATGCGGCAGAAAAGGGTCCATGGATTAGTTTCCTTACCCCAGATAACACATAAATGCATATAGAAATTGAGCAACTTCATATGCATTAGAGAAGAAGGATTTCTCGTCTGCTAACTATGTATGCTAATTTATACTCTTGCTGATATCCAAAAAAAGCAATAAAAAACAGGTGTGCTAGTACAAAAGAATACACAAGATAGTAAATAAGGCAGATAGCTCAGGCAACATATCTAAGCTACAATATGTAACTCATGAAATTCAACACATACAATATTTGGAAATGCATAACCTGATAACAAACCAACCTAAAGATGTGAATTACTCCAGAGGTATCTATAACAAATTTGCAAATTAATTTTAATACAACTTCAGTGCTATCCATTATTTTTGTGAATGTGAGTATGAAAAGATGTATTTTCACATTGTTTTATTATAACAAATTTGTTCAATTTAAAATGCATCCACTTTCATTCTACAGCCCAAAGACATTATCGAAGCTGTGGCTCTTTTCCATGTTGGAACAAATCGCTAGAACTGTGTATGTGCAGTAAAGCAAATGTACCATTGCCTGTTTTTTGCCCAGATTTGGTAAATGGTATTTAGCAATAAATCTGTTTCATCTTATACAGTCATATGATGGCCATCAAAAAGGATCTAGTAAAAGGTATTTCAGCTTAATAATGGTATAAATTAGCATGCTAGTACTTTTCACATTAACAGAACATGAAAGGACAACTAATATAAATGATGAATGTTCAATACAGATTTTGTCAAAGTTTGCTTCAGTGATTCCTGTTCCATTTTTGCCAAAACATCAATCTACAAATCAGCAAATCACGAGAATGGGTGCTACAGAGGGTAATATGAGGGGGGGGGGGCAACCAAATGTCTTTATACTTCCTGCTCATTGAATCAAGACTAGATTAACAGTGATCAGGTTGACCACAGACCTCTCAGCCATTCTGATTGCACATATATATATATAATGATTATAAACCCCTAATAATTCAGATAAGTGTTGTATCCATGCGACTACCTGCACACCATGCGAAAAAATGTGAAAAAAATAAGAAATGCCATCTTGGTCCACTAACAGAAAACACAGACACTGCACCAGAGGTGTGAAGCGATACCTTTTTTTGGACCATCATTGGTTTTGTAATTACTCAAGGCTTTTGCACTAGCAGAACATTTCACTGGAAGTTATATAATACCAACTAGAACTCCTGATGAAGAGCTCCTGCTGGCCTGAAAACTTGAGTAAATGCAAAACTATGTTGATTCAAAAAAAAAAAAGACATATTATATCATGTCTGTGTCCCAGTGTCTTTGTATTTTCTTTCATATGAAAAAAGTTTCATGCTTTATGGAAATTATATTACCATGTGTATTTTGCAAGTGTTGTATTACACAGTGTGTCACTGCTTAGTATTATGCTACCCTATGAGAATCGATGGATTAAGTTTAGTGTCTACAGGTGTTAATGCACATGTGGAAATGTGATCATACTGTCAGATTCAGCTCAAGCTGCAGTGAACAACATGAAACGTCTCTCCAGGTCTGACACATCTGCATTCAGGTATATGTTATGCAGACATACAGCAGCTTAGATCTGACATAACAGTAATGGCCATCAATGCCCATAGTTTGTGTAAAAGTTTCTTCTGTTGATAATCATGATGGAAGAAAGTATCCTGAATACTATGGAAATGACAATATAGTAAACAAGCAAGTATGATTGTGGGTTTGGCATAATGGTTAAAGTCTTCACCTCATAGACGCAAGGTATAGGGTTTGATTCTGATGTCAGATTATTGACTAAATTTAAAATGGTCCTTCAGGACAGTCAATCTTGCATTCATCCATGAAACTAAGACTAGAGTACCAACACATCATCATTTACATTCTACAGGAGAAAAACATAGAGTAAAGTTACAGGAGAGGAAGTATCTTTCTAACTAAATTTGTTAACTGTTAACCAGATATCTGAGTTGGTCCTTCTAAGTCTATGAGAAGACAGTGGAAGAACTGTGTAGAAAAGTCAAAATGCCATTATAAAAACAAGAAATTATTGCACAAACATAATGAAAAAGAAAATAAAGCACACACACACACACACACACACACCCACAAAATATAGTTCTCAATATGTGTAGATCAGAGAGCACGTACTATGTGCTGTATCTTTAAGAAGCACATCAAAACTAAGCATGCATGTATAAATATACAGAGTGTTCCTTCCACTGTAGATAACTGCCTAGAAAGGTACCGCCATTTTGGGGAAGTTTCAGTGTGTTGTGTACAGTTTATTCGCAGAGCGCCATTACTTCAAAATGTTATTGACTGTGAGCTTTTCCTGCCCAGTTCATTAGCATCTTTCAGTTACTTTGATATGTTTCTTATACTGGTAAGAGGTGATTTTGTGCAATAGAGTAATTTTAAGAGTATTATAATGCCCAAGAGACTTATTTTGCAAATTTCAGCTATACAGAGGCGTGTTGCGCTATTGAGCAAAGTTACAAGTGCTGGCATAAATTTCTGGCATATGTGTATGTGTATGTGTTCGTATTTATTTGCAAAACCCCTCACTGGTATGTGTTAATATGGCAGATAGATTTTGAAAGCCCTTACCTCTTGTCTTTGATCAGAATATTGCAGAAAATTGGAGAATATTTGAGCAAGAGTACGATATTTTTATACAAGCAGCTTATTCAGATAAAGATGCATGCACCAAGGAATTAATGTTACTAAACTTAGCTGGATCAGAGGCCATAGAAAGAGAGTGTTCATTTTTGTATGCACCAGCAGTGTATGAAGGAGAAGGCGCAGACCACCATATTGTTGTACAAGCTGAGTCAACGGAAGACCCCGAGTGTTTGAAGCTCAAGTTCAGAGAAATGTGTAACCCCAAGACAGGTATTACACTACAGAGACATTTGTTTTACATGAGAGATCAGAAATCAGGGGAAATTTTTGCAGGTTATATAACTGATCTGAGAAACAAGGCTAAAATGTGTTGTTTTGTTGACTTAAAAGATGAGTTAATAAAGGACAGGCTCGTGTGTGGTATTAATAGTGCTGCTTTGAGAAAGATCTTGCTTTCGTGATAGTGATTTAACATTGAGTAAAGCCATAGAGATTTGCCAAATCCATGAAGGGACAGAAAAACACACAAGTATGCTTGCAAGTGACAAGAGCATGATTTCAGCAGGCACCAGAGCAAATGTAGATAGCATGCAGCATGTGGCAAACAGAAACAGGCCTACAAAGCACATGGCAGCCACAACCCTTGCTGGCTCATCAAGGAAACTACGTAGTTTTCCAGCAGGTTCTAAGATCAGTTCAGTTAAAGGAGCATGCTCAAAACAGTACAGGCATGAATCAGCAAAACCCAAGTCCAGCTTTATTGTTAACTGTCGCAACTGTGGTGCAAATCATGAGTCTAAAAGAGAGAAATGCTTAGCATTCAGTCAGCAATGTCACAAGTGTAAAAAATGGAGCCATTTCCAAAAAGTTTTCAAATCAAGTAAACCTCATGCAGTTGTAAAGAAAGCTCACACAAACAACAGGTTGATCAAGTAGAGATGCAGCAATCAGCTTTCTATGTGGATGGTGTATCAGTAATTGATGAAAGGGCTGATGCAGTGAACTTATTGGCAAAAAAAGCAAAGTGTTCTGTACTGTCCGGAGCAATGGTAAATCCACAGAGCTTAAATTAGACACTGGCTCAAAGTGTAATGTTATATCAGCAGACACAATTACTAGAGTGAGAAATAATACGCAACTCAATATGGCCAGTAGGGCGAAACTTGTTGCTTATGGAGGTGAAGAGATTCAGACTGAAGGCTCAGTGATGTTTTCATGTCATTTGGCCAAGAAATGTTACAACTTGTTATTCTGTGTAGTCAGAAGACCAGTACAGTCTTTACTGGGTCTCAAAGACAGTTTGAGAATGAATCTACTTTTACCAAAGAAGTTCATCACATAAGTGCATCACCTAGTTCTAATTTTTCTGAAACCATTTTCTCAGAATATGCTGATGTTTTCGATGACAGGTTGGACAAACTTCCAGTAGTGTATTCCATAAAGTTAGACCCAGAGGTCACTCCAGTAGTCAGACCATTAAGAGGAGTTCCGATAGCTATGCAGGATAAAGTTAAGGCTCAGTTGGATAAAATGGTGCAGCAAGGTGTAATTTCTCCAGTTACAGAACCAACTTAATGGGTATCGTCTATGGCAGCAGCTCACAAAAAAGCTCAGATGAAATCAGAATATGCATTGACCCAAGAGATTTGAACAAAACATTGAAAAGACCATATCCAATGCGCACAGTCAAAGAGGTCGAAGCCCTAATTCCAAATGCCACTGTTTTTTCTGACTTGGATGCAAAGAGTTAATTTTGGAAAGTGATGCTTGATCGCAAATCCTCATTACTAACCACTTTTAGTACTCTGTTTGGCAGATACAGATTTCTAAGGATGCCATTTGGAATAAATTCTGCAAGTGAAGTCTTTCAGTGTGCAATGGAGCAAATATTTTCGGGTTATCCTTGTGCCATAATAGTAGATGATTTATTGGTTGGAGGCAATGGAGAAGCAGAGCATGACAGAAAGCTAAAGAAAGGTTTAGACGTGAAGTAAACTTGAAGCTCAATCCTCTGAAGTGCAAATTCAAATGCCCAGAAGTTACATATGTAGGTCATTTATTTACCAGTACTGGCTTGAGACCAGACCTGACCAAACAAGCAACTATTCTTGAGATGTCAGCACCAGAGAATGTTCAAGCTCTACAGCATTTCTTAGGCATGGTCAACTATTTAAGCAAATTTATACCAGACTTCAGTGAGGTGACAGCACCTTTAAGAGAGCTAACGTGCAAAAATGTTGCATGGTCATGTTTAGAACAGCACCAGAAGGCATTTGAAGACCTCAAACAGAACATTGCCACCCCACCTACATTAAGATACTATGATGTGAACAAACCAGTTACTCTTTCCTGTGATGCTTCAAAATATGGTCTAGGCACAGTTATACTTCAAGAGGGCAGACCTGTAGTGTATACATCTAAAACACTTACCCAAACTGAGATGCAGTATGCTCAAATTGAGAAAGAACTTTTGGCAAAAGTATCTGCATGTTCCAAGTTTCATGATTATATTTATGATCAAGCTATTCGGACTGAAACTGATCACCAACCTCTAGTTACTATTCTAAAGAAGCCTATGCATTCCGCTCCAGCAAGATTGCAAAGAATGATGCTCAAATTGCAAAAGTACAACTTCAAAATGGTCTATACAAAAGGCAAACTACTCTGGCTGATACTTTATCCAGATTGCCCAGGAGTACAACGGAACAGCTTGACGCAGAGAATTTTGACTTTGATGTGATGGCAGTGCGTACTTTTTCTACCAGTAGACTTGACAAGTTGAGAGATCACACAAAGACTGATCCAATTTTGCAAAAGCTCAATCACTACCTTAATGTTCAAAGCAATCTAGTGTACCACCAGAAGTGCAAACTTATTTTCCCTGCAGAGATGAAATATTGATGGAAGATGGCCTTATTTTCAAAGGTCCTAAAATTGTTGTTCCTGCTTCATTATAACATGAGTTCATACAGATTTTGCATCATGGTCACCCAGGATCTGCATCCACTAAGAAGTGAGTGAGAGAATTAATATTTTGTCCTTCATTACTAAAAGATATTCAAAAAGTACTTTCTTCTTGTTCAGTATGCAATAGTACTAGACCACACTTGCAAAGAGAACCACTTCAGCTACATCCAGTTCCTAAACTACCTTGGTCGACAGTAGCCACTGATATCTTTGAATGAACAATCAACACTAGTTGGTAATGGTAGACACTCATTCAAACTGGTTTGAGATTGATCTTCTACCTAATTTCACATCTACTACTGTTATTACTAAGCTGAAATGTCATTTATCAGTCCATGGTAATCCGTGTGAAGACTGGTAGAGAAGGGTGAAGGCTGCCAGCCTAGCCAGATAGAATTTTTAAAGATAATTCTATCATTTGTAAATATAAATGTAAAATAAAGGCTTGTTTCTTAAATGAAAGAAAACACTGTAAAATGTGAACTTCAAGACTGTGGCAACATTGCCATCTGCTGTAAGGAAAACTAAGCCAAGCATTTCAAATGTTCTTTGAAATTAAAATTATGTTTTGTATGCCCTTTGAAGTTAGAATTTGGAGTCGATGAGTCAGGAGTAAGCATCCGGCCTATTGTTTTAAGGCTAAAGTTAATGACCAGAATTTACATGTGGAATGTTCTTTATTGCTCTATGTAAGTAAGTTACTTTAGAAGTATGTTTTCTTGTAGAAATAGCTAGGACTATAAAGATTAAGCTAAGAGTTTTTCTGTTATGTCAGAACTGTACTACGGAATTATTTTAAGTTTCTGTGTGATCTCTGAACTCGTGAATAGCACTGCGGTGTAGTAGTATTGTCTTGTGTTTTGATTATTTATTATTAAATACTTTAAAACCTTTTACCTGTGGCTGGTTTGTTTGGAGACAGGTTAAGCTCTAGAGTACATTGCATATTTATAGAGTTTATTGTACAAGGCCACTCTAATAAGCCTTGACTTATTAGTCACATTACCAATTGAATAATAAAATTTCACAGTAATACCTGGACACCCTTTTAAGGGCCTTTGGGTAGCTGATAATTATTAGCTGGTGGTGGCAGTAATTACTACAGTATAGTCTGGGTAAAGTGGCTCAGCTAGGGAATCTGTGTCAGCCTTTCCCAGGAGTGTCTGTGAAGTTGTTTAAATACTTATCTCAAAGTGTGTCAGCTACTTGGGCAGGGACACAAAGCACTGGTTGGACAGGGAAAGTACTAGAGGTTAGCTTGCCAGCTAGACTGAAATCTGGACCCTATAGCTGTGCCAGTGGGGAGTCTTACTGGGGACCTGGAGAGCAAGGGAGCAACCAGTCCCAGACTGACTGTGATCTTTGTGTGCACTTAAGGAAAATTGTACTTTACTGTGTGTATTTGTTATCCTTTCCTCTTATATGAGATGCCCTCTCTGGTGTTAGTGGTGAGGATTGAGGCTCCTTGATTGCTGGGCCAGGGTGCGGCCATCACATGTGGTTTGCAATGGTAGGATTTACTTCACATTTGTGGTGGAGGTGGATATTGACATCACATATTAATTAGTTGGCAAATACTAATTGGCTTGTAGTGGTGTGGATAGAGTGAATCCTGTAGCTTATGTAAAGTGATCTCTGAAGGTGTTTTGTACTCTAAAACAGCCACGCAGTGAATACTCAGAGTTCAGATCACAGTTGTTTTATTTCTTTTGTTAGCTTAGTTAGTCAGGGTGAGCAAGAAGCATGTCAGCAGAGGAGTATGGAAAGCTGACAAGGAGCAAGCTGGTGGAGATATGCCAGGCTAGGGGACTGTTGCAGGGAAACCTGACTAAGGCAAACCTGATTGCAGCCTTGGTTACAGCTGCATCAGGAAAAAGCATCCAGGAAGACAATCAGACTGGCAGTGGAGATACAATATCCTCGGAGAATGGACAGCTCAAACTTTCTGCAGTGGACTTAAAAATCCAGCTGGAACTAACGAGACTTGAGTTGGAGGCCAGGCGTTTGGAGACAGAAGCCATAGAAAAGGAGTGTCAGAGGAGGCATGAGAGGGAAATGCAGACTCTTTGCCAGAGTCATGGAGGTAATGGGGAAGGGAGTAACTGGACCCCAGAAGCACAATAAGTCAGTAAATTTCTTCCACAATTTAAAGAGGGGGATAATTTTGATAGTTTCATTCATATGTTTGAGAGGGTATGCAAACAGTACAGTGTTGACCAAAGGCTCTGGGTACAGTTCCTGACCCTCTTACTCCATGGTAAAGCTGTAAATGCATTGGCTAAAATGTCTGACATTGCATGTTTTGATTATACTGTTATAAAAAGTCATTTGTTAAAATGTTTTAAGCTAACACCTGAAATGTATAGGAAAAGGTTCCGTGAGCATAGATGCAAGGCAAATGAAAGTGTGTGTGAATATGTTGCCGAACTGAGCACTTATTTTCATAGCTGGGTGAGTGGATGTCAGGTCACCACTTTTGAAGGGCTGGCAGACCTTTTGGTAAGGAAACAAGCCCTTAGCACTTTGCCTGAGGACATGAGGATCTGGTTAGCTGATAGATAATGTGCTACTTCAGATGAGTTGGGGAAGAAGGGAGACCAATTCCTGGCCAGCAGGGCAGCCCTGCACAGGAAGAAGACCCACATAACTGCTCATGGGTCTAAAAGAACTCATGGTGGGCAGCACAGACTGCCACAACAGAATCTGCCAGTAGCAGGGGAAGCCACTAGTCTGGGTACATGTCCAGGAGCTAGGGTTAAATGTTTTGAAGGCAACCAGTGGGGCCATGTTGTATACAGGTGTCCACAGAGGCAAGGTGGGGAACCAAAGGTGAGGGAGCCAGTAAGTGGGAAAAACAAAATGCCAATAGTAGGTTGTCTTGAGACAACAGGGGTACTAAACTACCATCCTGCAGATGTCCTGAGAGGGAAGGATTTGGATGAGGCAGTACCGTGTACTTATGCAGATACATGCAGTGAGGCTAGGAGACAAGCATGTGGGTCTGGTAGCCTGGGGGAGACCCAGACAAACTGCATACTTGCAGCCAGGACTGGTGAGGTGGTTACTTCAGAAAGGGAGCTAATCTGTAGCAGTGAGACTGAATGTGAGCCACAGCTGCTTGTGGGTACTGATGTTCCTATGGATAGAGTGACTGCAAAGGTAGAGGTGAGTAATAGTACCCAGGCTTACAGTGAGGCACCACGGTCAGAGGATGCCAGACTTCCTGTGGATGGAGAGCTGAGAAGGGTTACAAGGAGAGAGCTGAGAGAGGCTCACATCTCAGACCCTACATTGCAAGGCCTGAGGCAGGTAGCTAGGGAGGCACCTGATTTTCAAGGCAAGGGGGAATATGTACACTGGACAAAGGGTTACTATACAAAGAGTGGACCCCTGAGGGAAGGCTAGAAGGTGAGAGAGTAAAGCAGTTGGCAGTGCCTAGAGCCTACCATCTGGCACTTCTAGCCATAGCCCATGATATTCCCTTTGCAGGTCATATGGGCATAAAACGTACAAATGGGCATACTATGCAAAACTTCTATTGGCCTGGAATTTCCAGAAATGTAACAGGGTACTGCAGGAACTTTGAGCAGTGTTAAAAGGTAGGCAAGGCAGGAGACAAGGTGAGAGCTCCTTGTATGCCTTTGCCTGTGATTGAGGAGCCATTTCAAAGGGTAGCTATGGATATTGTAGGTCCTCTGAGTACCCCAAGTTCCACAGAGAAAAAGTACATCCTAGTGGTAGTGGATTATGCTACACGATACTCTGAGTCAGTGGCTTTTTCCTCCATTGAAGCAGAGAAGGTGGCAAATGCTTTGTTAGAGATTTTCAGCAGGGTAGGTTTCCCAAAAGAAATACTGACTGTCCGAGGTGCCAATTTCATGTCAGAGCTGCTGGCTTGTCTGTGGAAGTCCTGTGGGGTGAAGCACATGAACACCACCCCTACCATCCCCAGACTAATGGTCTTGTTAAACTCTACAATCAAGTCCATGCTACGGGCATTTGCAGATCAGTTTAATACGGAGTCGGCACATATTTGCCCCATTTGTTGTTTGCTTACAGACAGGAATCCACAGGTTTTTCACCATTTGAGTTGCTGTATGGGCATAGGGTAAGGGGACCTCTAGATTTAATTTGAGATGTGTGGAAGGTGAGTGCAAGTCTCACAAGGAGTCTGTTGTGGCATACATCCTAAACCTCAGGACAAGGGTCAGGGAACTCATGGGCTTGGCCCAGGAGAACCTGGCAGAAGCCCAACAACAGAAAAAGGTGTGGTATGACAGGAATGCTCGAGCTAGAGAATATACTGTAGGGCAGCAGGTAATGGTTCTCATTCCTGTCAGACACAACAAGCTGCAAGCAGCTTGGGAGAGTCCCTACAAGGTGGTAAGAAAGGTAAGTGATGTTAACTACATGGTGGAACTGCTAGGCAGATGGCAGGGGCACAAATTGTACCATGTTAACATGATGAAACTTTACCATGATAGGGAGGCCCTTGTGCTGAGCATGTGCAGTGGATTGCAGGATGAGTCTGAGGGAGATCTGGGGACTGATCTCCTCAGTGAGGCTCGGGCTGACACCTCAGTGGAAGGGGTAGCAATATCCCAGCAGCTATCTCCTACCCAGGTTCAAGAAATCCGAGCAGTGTTGCAGGAATTTGAGGACATGTTCACTGGGAAACCAGGGTGCACCCACCTGGTGCAGCACCAGGTGGATACAAGACCCCAAAGGCCTATTAGGCAGCCCCCTTACCGGGTGCCTGAGAGAGTCAAACAGACTCTGAGGGAAGAGGTACAGGAGATGTTGGAACTAGGGGTGATTCAAGAGTCCAACAGTCACTGGGCCTCCCTAGTGGTGCTGGTGCCAAAGAAGGATGGCAGTACCAGGTTCTCTGTGGACTACAGGAAATTAAAAAGTCACACAGTGTCAGATGCTTACCCCATGCCTAGGACAGATGAGACCCTAGAGCAGCTGGGTGGGGTTAAGTATCTTACAGCCATTGATCTTACCAAGGGTTACTGGCAGGTGCCCTTGACTCTCAGTGCTAGAGAGAAGTCAGCCTTTGTAACTCCTGTTGGCCAGTATGAGTTCACGAAGATGTCCTTTGGGATGAAGAATGCCCCAGTGACTTTCCAGAGGTTGGTAGATAATATCCTAGCAGGAGCAGGAGGGTTTGCCCTTGCTTACCTAGATGATATTGCCACCTACAGCCATTCCTGGCCATAGCACCTTCAGCATGTCAGGGAGGTGCTGGGTAGATTGCAGAGGGCAGGGTTGACCATTAATTCGAGCAAATGTCAGGTTGGTATGGTGGAAGTCTCCTACCTAGGACCTAGAGTGGGGAGTGGTAAGATAAGGCCAGAACTTGCCAAAGTGGATGCCATTCAGGCATGGCCTGTACCTGTTACTAAAAAGCAGGTGAGGGCATTCTTAGGGACAGCAGGGTACTGCAGAAATTCCGTCCCCAGTTACAGTACCATAGCTGCTCCCCTCACAGACCTGACATGGAAGAACAGGCCAGAAAAGGTAGTGTGGACCTTAGCATGTGAGTAGGCATTCCAGAAGCTTAAAGAAGCTTTGGGAGGACCCCCTGTGTTAGCCAGTCCAGATTACAGCAAATAATTTGTTGTACAAGTGGATGCTTCAAACCATGGGGTGGGGGCTGTACTTAGCCAGATTTCTTCAGAGGGGGAAGAGCACCCAGTGGTTTATCTCAGTCATAGGTTCCAACCCAGGGAGGAATGCTATGCAGCTGTAGAAAAGGAATATCTAGCCATAGTGTGGGCACTGCAGAAACTTCAGCCTTATCTGTATGGAAGCAAATTCACTGTTATGACAGATCACAACTCTCTAACATGGTTAAACAGAGCCAGTCAGCAAAATGTCAAGTTGCTAAGATGGGGCTTAGGGTTGCAAGCATATGATATGTCAGCGCAGCACCACAGTGGGAGTAGCAATGCCAATGCAAATAGGCTCTCAAGACAGGGAATGGGGTAGGTATACCCAGATAGACATAACCCTCTCAAGTGGTGTTTATCAAGGGTCACTTGAAAAACTAGCTTGAATTCTCCAGGGGGGGGGAGAGATTTGAAGACTGGTAGAGAAGGATGATGACTGCCAGCCTAGCCAGATAGAATTTTACAGATAATTCCATCATTTGTAAATATAAATGCAAAATACAGGCTTGTTTCTTAAATGAAAGAAAACACTGTAAAATGTGAACTTCAAGACTGTAGCAGCATTGTTATCTGCATTAAGGAAAACTAAGCCTATTGTTTTAAGGCTAAAGTTAATGACCAGAATTTAAATGTGGAATGTCCTTTATTGCTCGATGTAAGTAAGCTACTTTAGAAGTATGTTTTCTTGTAAAAATAGCTAGGACTATAAAGATTAGACTAAATGTTTTTCTGTTATGTCAGAACTGTGCTACGGAATTATTTTAAGTTTCTGTGTGATCTCTGAACTCGTGATTAGCACTGTGATGTAGTAGTATTGTCTTGTGTTTTAATTATTTATTATTAAATATTTTAAAACCTTTTACCTGTGGCTGGTGTGTTTAGAGACAAGTTAAGCTCTAGAGTACATTGAATATTTATAGAGTTTATTGTACAAGGCCACTCTAATAAGCCTTGACTGATTAGTCACATTACCAACTGGATAATAATATTGCACAGTAATAATTGGACACCCTTTTAAGGGCTTTTGGGTAGCTGATAATTATTAACTGGTGGTGGCAGTAATTACTAACGTATAGTCTGAGTAAAGGGGCACAGCCTGGAGTGTCAGTCTTTCCCAGGAGTCTCTGTGAAGTTGTATAAATACTTATCTCAAAGTGTGTCAGCTCCTTGGGCAGGGACACAAAGCACTGGTTGGACAGGGAGGGTACTGGAGGTTAGCTTGCCAGCTAGGCTGAGATCTGGACCCTATAGCTGTGCTAGTGGGGAGTCTTACTGGGGACCTGTAAAGCAAGGGAGCAACCAGCCCCAGACTGACTGTGATATCTGTGTTAACTTAAGGGAAATTGTACTTTACTGTGTGTATTTGTTATCCTTTCCTCTTATATGGGATGCCCTCTCTGGTGTTAGTGGTGAGGACTGAGGCTCCTTGATTGCTGGGCCAGGGCGCGGGTGTCACAGTCTGCACATAGTTATTTCTGACAATGGTACTCAATTTACTAGCCAGTTGTTTTTAGAAATTTGCAAGAGAATGGGACTTTCTACACATTATCAACAGTCCTGAGTATCCTCTGTTGAATGGCCTAGCTAAGCAAGCTGTGCAGAGTACGAAACAACTACTTGAAAGGTTAAGACGTGACAATTCAGATTTTTTTAAATCTGCTTAACCTCAGGAAAGTACCACATGATGATGTTCTCAGATCTCCTGCTCAACGACTTCTTTCCAGGCAAACATAAACCACACTACCTATTACTACCAATCTACTAAAGCCTAAAGCAAAGAATAATAAGACCATCAAGGCTCAATTATTTAAGAAGCGTTCTATCCAGAAGTCATCGTACAAAAAGTTGGGTAAACTTCTTTTTCCATTAGGGGAAGGAGAAACGGTCAGACTTCAAACAGAAAAAGGTTTTGACCACATAGGTCAAGTTATTGGCAAATGTCCTCAACTGAGATCCTACCTTATAGACTCAGAAGGTATGCAGTACAGGTGAAACCATAAACATCTGTTACTTATACCAGAATCATCATCACAACATTGTTATAGCGACTTAGACTCTAAATCTCAGAGTGAACCAAATGTAGTTTCCATCCCAGAAAGTGTTTCTACCTCTGATTCCATTCCTGAAGATATTCCAAATAAATCAGATTGAACATTTTTCAGAGACATCTCCAATAGTTAAGCCCAGTTTCCAGTTTTATGTCACACGTTATGGACCAGTATTTAAGCCCAGTGTGAAATATGTAGCAACATGGACTTAACTGTGTATATATGTATCATATCTTGTATAAATGCATGACTGATAATTGTGATTTCTGCATGCCAAAAGATTCATAACATTGCATGTTTTGTTTTTTCAAGAGGAAGGATGTAGATCAAAGAGCACATGATATGTGCTATATTTTTAAGAAGCACATCAAAGACTGAGAGTGCACATATAAATGTTAACCACGTGCCATTCCTAGTGCCATTTTGAGAGTGCAGCCAGGGAGTAAGCATGTATGATTACAGCAGTTAGTTTGTATATGTTACTTAAAGTTAGTAAACTTCTATCGTGATGTGTTTGCATAAAATAAAGCTGCTTGAACAGAATCCATGAAGACTCTTCTATTGTGTCCAAAGTAGGAGAGTGACAAAATGGATATAGTACATTACTTCGCAAATATAAATTTCACAACTATTTTAATTTAAGGCAGTTGTTCAAGGTCCCAAAACATTCTCCTTGCAAACTGCAGCTATACATTTACAACACATCATGCACAGAGTACAACTATACATACATTCACTTGCAACAAAAATTTGGTTACTATAACTTCAAAGTCCCCATTATTACAGAATAAAGGATTTCATAACCCTTTAAGCTCAAACTGCTGTTTGACTACAAATGATGAGGTTTCAGTCTGTTAGTTTCTTATTCTCAGCAACTCATAGGATAAATTACTATGAAATGCATAGCATTATGAATCCCTTTTAAAGCAGGTAGTAAGGATTTTAAAGGAGGAAAATTCTGAGAATAGAAGGAAACAAAAGGAAGTGGATTAAAGCTCACCATATAAACTGGAAGAGGCAAAAATATGTAAGAATAGCAAATGAACATTGTCTACTACAGGTGTTTATGTGCTAATAACTCACAGTATATCTGTTGTCTGCCCGTTGTCTAAAAAAACAAGCGCTCAAAATGCTACCACCCTGATCTCCCATTACTACATAGCCCTTCCCAGCACCCAACCCTGTAAGCTACAGAACCCTACCAGTGCCTAAACTCTTCTTTAAAACTCCCACCCAGTTCCCAACCTAGCCCCTCGGTCCCTTATCCTAAAACTCCACTTCCCCTTCCACACCCTAACGTCCTTCATCTCTCTTAAACCAAAAACTCCAGCCTTCTTCTCTAAAACTAAATTCTCTGATCACTCCCTAAACCTAGAACTCCCTTCCGTCCCCAACCTTAAAATCCCCCGTTCCCTAATCCTAAAGCCCTTCTCCCATTCCCTCTCTAGAGCCACTCATCCAAACTCATATTCAAGTTCAAGTATGAGCAGCAGCCCACATGAGCTACGAGGTGCTGACGTCTCTGGCTCTCAGACAGTCGATTGTAAGCGCATGAGACTCATGTCCGTAGTGACTCCAAATGAAATTATATCACATCAAGGAAAAATCCTAAGGAAGGCATTGTAAAAAAGTAAAAGCAAAGGAATACTGGCAGTGTGTGACAATGAGGAAAACAAAGAGAATCAACAGATATTTCTGTTGGGTTCATATTAAAACACAGAACGCTGAAAACAGCGAATGGTGTTTCATCGACACATATTCAGGGAAAGCTGAAAATGTCGAAACCACAGAACAGCGATTTCTTTCCTAGGGAAAGGAATCACTGTTCCAACCCCAAAAAAAAAAATTAAAAATTAAACACTTCCAAACACATACGCAAATACCCTAACCCTAATTATACCCCCCAAAAACCAGTAAACAACTAATTACACATATGCTCGTAACCCAACCATACATCTAACAAAAAAAACAGTAAATATTTTAAAACATATGCACTTACCTTAACCCGCACCCTAACCCTAAGATCAGTAACTCTCGCACATTTACATAAACAGTTCCAAACACATACAAACTTACCTGAACCCTAATCCATACTCCCCAAAACAATAGTAAACAGCTGAAAACACATGCACACAACTCAACCATACATCTAACGCAAAATAAAAAACAGTAAACACTTTCATACATATGCACTTACCTTAACCTGCACCCTAACCCTAAGGTCAGTAACTGTTGCACAATCACACTTGGGAGCTATGCCGGACAAGGGACTACACTACACTTCAGAACAGGCAAAGCAACGAATCGGTCAAGCGACTTCTTTCCCAGGGAAAGAATTTGCTGAACAGCCGCTTTGCTGTTTTGCCTGTTCTCCCTACATGTGTCGACGAAAATGCATTCGACAAAATGCATTTTCATCATTCTAATAGGAACCCATTTCTGTTCAATATTCATAAATGGAGGTGCAGAAAGCAGCAGAATGGTGCAGCAGGTAGCAAAGTTGCCTCACAGAAATACGTTCTGCAGTTCAATTCTCATCTGGGGTGCCTTCTTTGTGCAGTCAGCATGGTCCTTCTGTGTTCATGTGAGTTTTCTCCAGGTGCTCTGTTTTTCTGCTATGTTCCAAAGACATGCTGTGGGTGTGATTGGACACTTTAAATTGGCCATAGGTGTGAGTGTTCATACATGTGTGTCATATGGAAGAACAATTGTGACAGGGCTAGCTACCTAGCAGTGTAAACATTGACTGTAGATGATTGTCACTGTTTATGTAACACACTGACCCCAGGTGCAAAAATGGGAATAAGACATTTAGTTGGATGGATGGCATTCACAAAAGAGAATGCAGAGGCAACAAACACAATCAAGATAAAAATCCTTGATGGGGATTTTTGATTGTTACCAGTTCATTCATACAAGAATGAATTCTTAACATGCTCATAAATATAAAAGGGGGCACAAAAAAAAACCTCATAAAATAAATAATGAAAAACCTGGGTGTACAGATAGTAACACTTCACTCTGACTTTCTCTTCAAGTAAGAAAAGCTTGTGTGGATTAAAAAATATACACTTTAGCAGTTTCTTTTCAGTGTCTAATACTGCTCTTCTCCCAGTTAAATCTTAGTTTCAAAAATATATTTCATTAGTTCTGAATTTGTTCATTCATTTATTTATATTTCTTTCTTCATATGAATTTGCATTATTTCAAGGTTTCAGTTGTTCTTTTCCATTGTACAAAACCACAAAGAAAGAAGCAAATAGCAGTCTCCAAAATGACATACAAACTGCAGACAAAATCCAATTTATTTTCTGACTTTAGCGCCTCGACTTAAACAGTCTTCAAGAAGTATACAGAACATTACCCAAGCATTCCCCTTAAATACCCAACAACAACAATTAATAAATCAATTAAAAAACAATTAGTTAAAGATTTATATAATTAAATAAAATACTTCCAATTGATCTCACAATTAAGACCCTGTGGAACCATAGTATTGTATTTTAGTATCAGTAAAGATTCTTTAAATAGCAATTGGTATTTTAACATTTCCTCATCTCCTAATTTCACAAACATTTTTTTCTAAAACAGTTGCCTGTAATCATTTATAGTCTCTATTGTGACATTCTTTGAAATGGACAGCAATGGAGCTTTCTATTTTACATGTCTCTAACATGTTCCTGCAAATGACATTTAAACATTCTCTTGGTCTCACCTATATATATCAATTTACATGGACAGGGTAAAGCATACACAATTCCTTCAGTAACACTTGAAAAATTCCCTAGCACATTAAAATTATTATTTCCAATTTTGTCAAATGTTTGGACAACCAACTAACAAACGTTGCATTTACCACAGGGGAAAGTTCCCCTCAATAATGGATTTATTGTAACACCTTCTACAGGGGCAATAAAATAAGATTTTACCAATTTATCAGCCAAGCTGGTTCCCTTTTTAAATGAAAAGACGGGATGATGGTTAAGGGGAATGCTTGGGTAATGTTCTGTATACTTCTTGAAGACTGTTTAAGTCGAGGCGCTAAAGTCAGAAAATAAATTGGATTTTGTCTGCAGTTTGCGTGTCGTTTTGAAGTTCTTTTCCATTGTGTTGCATAATCTATTCAGAAATATGTATCACACTGCAACTTTCAGGACAGAAAAGGTCACAATCCATTATGAAAGCAAACTAGTAGATTGCTTTGGTTTTTGTACAAGAGAGTTTCCTTTGTGCATACTTCAATGTTAATAAATTGTAGACTATAATGAAAACAAAATAGATTTGTTGCAGAAACCTCTGGTCATATACAGCATTGTTCCATTTTGTACTACTATTCAGTCTGGTTCCATGATGTTATTCTCAAGAGATTCCATGAAAAGCACTGTCAATCTGTGCATGGTCCTGTGTTGTCATACTAATCAAGTTCCATGAGAAGCATGGTTCCATAATGCCATACTGAGCATGGTTTCATGTTGTCATACTGACCATAGTCCCATGAGGTACATGGCTCCATGATGTCACACAGCATTGTTTGTTTTATGATGGACATCATTCCACAATGCCATAGTGAGCTTGGTTCCATGAGTAGCATTGTTCCATGATATCATATTGAGCACAGTTCCATGATTGCATACTGAGCATGGTTCCATGATGTGATACTGAAAGTGGTTCTAATATGCCATACTGAACTTGGCTGCATGACGCTATATTGGGCATGATAAGATGATGTCATATTTAGCACACCTCTATGAGTACACAGTTCCATGATAAGTTTGCTTTTCTTGCATCTTGCCCTAGTTTCATTTAGTATTTGCATATGATTCAAATACTTGCATACTGTAGATTTGTTTTATATTCACAACTAGGTTTTTACTATCATTTAAGTTACTGTCCTGATTTTACTTTTGTTTTGAAGTGATTTTGTTCCAAGTTAATATTTTTGAACTATGGGACATCTTACAATTTGTATCATGGGCATCTGTACCTTAGCTTGCATGTATGGCTGAATCTTGCTTCCATGGGCTGTTCATAATTTTCCAAAAGTTCTAAAACATTTTTCTTGGCTTTTGATTGGTTTGATGGTTTTGCCCCTGCCATAATTAAAGCTAATTCCCTACTAATTCTGATTTAATAGCCACCTACTTTGTAATCATTTAGAGTTACTCCCCAGATAAATAGCTTAATTGCATTCCATTCATTTCAGAGCCTTTCACTGACAATGCACTCATCATTATGTCTAACCATCCTCTTCCTTAAATGGCATCAGTAAGGAAGTTCATGCATATATGTCCTACACAGTGTTTTGTGGTATTTTATTTTTCCAAGTCTTTGAGAAAAAATCTGTATTATTGCATTTCCCACCCTGAAAAATGTCTGATTCTTTTGTGAAGTTGTTTTGCCAGTAACCATTTTCAGTTCATCAGCTGAGAAATAAGGCATGGGAAATTTGCTCTCTTACATGATACTAGACTGAGATTTAATGTCATGTAAGTCCACAATAACATTAGAATCAATAAAAAACAGAATTTTTTACTGCTATTTTGGTTTCATTTTAATATCTCGCACTGATCAAGGTTTCCCCACTCATTTGAAGCAAAATATTTTACTATTAACTCACAGCTCTGGCCAGGTAATTCTTCTTTCAGGTCAGCATTCATTGTGGACAGATTTAGAGTGAATATAACATGACTCTACCAGTGCTGTTAAAACTGTCTTTGCAACATGCATAACAGAGCCAATTTTTTGGGATCACTGTTTAGCAGTTGGGGGGGGGGGGGGTTGTATGGTGTTTTGAAAATGGAAAGGATCCTGCTCCTCAGGAGGTCATGTTATTTTCTTGCAATCTACTGGTTAGCATGATGAAAGCTCACTACTCTGCTCACAACAATGGAGGCAAGGGGAGAAGTGCAAGCCAGTAACAGTTATTAAACCACACTGAAACAAACTGAATGCCTGAAGCATGTATTAGTAAAACATGAATTACCAAGTCATTTTCCCTGAATTGTTCATATATTCCTCTTGCGTACAATGACTTTGCAGTAGGTTTCATTTAATTGAGAGATCAGATATATCATCATAGGAAAACCCAGTCCCCCCCCAAAAAAAAAGAGGGACTTTTCCAATGACTGATTACCTTGGCAAAATTGATTTAATGAATTGTGTATTGCTAACTTGAGTGTTGGTAATTTACAGGGGGGCCTAACCTTAGAAAACGACTGTGAAGGTACGTTTAAAATAACATGTTTAGTCATCTGTAACAATATTCTTCACCTGGCAGTTTTATACACTGCTACTTCTGTATATACTTATTCTTTGATAGCTAGTACCTTTTGGTAGGAGACTACATGTAGATTTCTACACCACAAAAAAAATTAATAATCATAATCATCATCATCATCCTAATAATAATAATAATAATAATAATCAAATAATAATCAAATGTCCTTTAGAGCTGGTACTTAGCCATAGGAAGCCTACTTAACAAAACCAACAGATAACTCCTATTCTTAAATATAATAAATATGTATACTATTCCAGCGCACAAAAAATGCAAACCAAAAAAGCAATTCTGTCCTTTAGGATTTTTCAGAGAAGCCATCTAAATTTTTAAACAGACAAACCTTAAAGGATAGTATTTTACAAGACCTGTTTAACAATTACATTTGAATTGTCACTGCCTGCTTAAATGGAAGTCGGATTGAAATGTACTTGGATTCTGGATTCCTGGTGCTTGTAATTCACAAGAAATACAGCAAGGGTAAGGATTGGAAATCCTCACCACTAATTAACAGCCTTCTTTTCCCTACCTTTTTTCAACTCATGACCTTTGTCCCTTTAACCTGTGTAAAAGCTTTAATTTCTTTTACCTTTGGGGTTCCCAGAGTTGAACAATGTACCCCAAATGAGGCCTTACAAACAGCTTGCAGTATAGGAGTTACTCCTTCTATCTCAAATGACAAATGTACTACACAACACATGATGACTAAAAAATAAAAATTCCTGATTCCATGTCATGAGGGCTGTAAACCCTATAATGTTTATTTCTGCTCATCAGTTCTGCATAAGATTGCAACAGCATGAACAGTTTATTTTTCTATCTTTTCAGAGATTTTCTTCTCTCGTCCCATGGCTGTGTGACCAACCACATATATGGCTCATAGGTTCATAGGTGTGTACTAGGCTATTGGCCCTGGGGCCTTTACAAGCCTAGCCCACAGGATTACCCTGCCATCGTGCCACCCGACCTTAGTTCCCAGTACCTCTAACGAGTAAAGCCATTGGAGTGATCCCTGGGGTGAATTTTCTATTTCCCATCCACTCATCAAGATTTCTCTTGAAGATGGGCAGTGAGGTGCTCTGCTTGACATGTATGGGAAGTCTATTCCATAGCATGGGCAGTCTCTGGGTTATGAACCTGCCCCTCCAGCATGTTCTGTTGATTGTGGTAATGAGGTTGAGGTCTCTGGAGCGTGTGGTGCTGAGGGATTGGGATTTCTTTAGATGTAGCATTTCTAACAGAGCTGATTCAGACATGGCTTTGTAAGTCAAGCAGCGATCCCCTCTAAGTAAGCAATATGAGACAGAGAATATTTGGAGTTTTTTAGTCTGTCTATATAGGACAAATGTTTAAGGCCTAGGATCCTCTTTGTGAGATACTTTTGCGGCTTCTTCAGTTTTTGCAGGTGTTTAATGAGGTACATGCCAAATGGGGCAGTGTACTGAATGATTGGCCTAATGAGGGAAGAGTAGAGGGAGACAATGATCTCTTTCTTCCTGGATGCATAGCCCTTAGTAATGAGATGTGCCACATAGAAGGACTTTCTGACCACAGTGGCAATGTGGTGGTCAAAAGAGAGGTTGCTGTCAACCTGTGTTCCCTTTTCCCAAATGGGATGACAACACATTTTTGGCATTGAGCTTAAGGCCATGGTTCTGACACCAGTTGTTGGTGTCAGTGAGGCCTTTCTGTAGGATGTCAACATCACTCAGGGAGTAATAGCTCCCAGCTTGCAATTGTCTGTGAACTTTGCCAGCCAGAGTCCCTTTGTATTGGCCTGGACTTCAGAGAAGTAGATACCAAACAGGAGAGGACCCAGGACTGGAACCCTGTGGGACTCCACACATGACTGGCAGGCAGTCTGACTTGGAGTTATCTACTTTCACACTGTGGGTTCTACCTGTGAGCCAGTTTGCAACCAACCTAGTGATATAGGGGTTGATGCCTAGCTTAGTGAGTTTTTCTATGATTCCTGAGTGGGGAATGGTATCAAAGGCCTTGGCCAGATCAAGCTAGGCTGTATGAACAACCTTGCCTTCATCCACAGCTCTGGTTGACTCAAAGAAGTCGACCAAGTTGACAAAAAAGTATTTGTAATTATTGTTATTCACATTTTATAAGAATTTGGTTTTAAGCAAGTGTGACTTTTCCAGTTTGCTATCAGGATGATGTGCTTTAGAATCTTTTAATCTTGAGCATCTGAGTCTGGAAAAGCATCCCTATAATTCTATCAGATTGATTGCTGCCACTGTTTTAGCTGATCATGGTGATTGAGCCCTGCCTTTAGAGATTCCTAAATCATCTCCCTGCTCCATGACTTTAAGATATAATATATAATGAGGGGGCAGAGGGCCAAAAATAGGGAGAGATTTTAAATATTGCTCTTAGAGACTTAGAAAGTTTCTAAAATAACTGGATTTGTGTTAACATGCATTTTCTGAACGATATGAAGTCTGAAACTCAAATGTGTGACATTTACTGATTTCAGTCCTCAGTGATTTGCTAGAAAACCACACATTTTATGGGGAACAGTCAAAATATGTTGCAAAAATTGGACATTCTGCAAAACTCTGTTTAGATGAGATATGATAAGAGGTTGAGTAAGTAGAAGTTCTAGCCTGACGGAGGTTACAGCACTATCATCTATGTGCCTTTCCAGCCATGTGACCATTTATTTCCTCCCACTACCTTCCCCCATCAGCTTCCGTGTTAGTCCTCTGTGTGGTACAGAATCCAAGGCCATGCTGAACATTATTATATGACATTTGTCAGACTCCTGTCTACTTCTGCCATGACCCATGCAGTATCCCTATTTTTTGTTAACATGCAGTTAATCCATGCTCAGAATTTTGTAACTGAAAGGTTCCTGAACCAGTTTAATAAATGTAAAACAAAACAAAAAGTGTGAGAAGGTGAGTGTTATGTTTTGCATCACTTTCTCCCTTTCTCTGAAATTGTTTAATCTCTGAGTAAGCATACACGTATAGTTCAGAGGTGAGGGGGCTTGCCCCCCCCCCAAAAAAAATTAAAAATTGTGTTTTATGACCTTGGACGTGTCACTGTTTTGAGATGCAACCTCTAAAAAGTCAAATGTTTTGGGGTTGATTACCATTACATCAGCTGATCCAGTCATACCAATGGATTAGTCTGTTAGGATGTACTTGTGAACCTATCCTTACTGATCTCATAAAAACTGCTGATCTCCAAGTGTCTAAGGATTATTTCCCTTAATATTTCCCATGTTCTTCACTAGTACTTAGGTCAGACTCACTGAACAGTGGTTCTGTAAGTTGATTTTGATGCTGTTATTGTATTGCGTACAATCTCAAGAGCATCCCTACTATCTAAATCTCTTTCAAAACAGTTCCATTAGTGGTTCTTGCAATATTCTAACAGGTTTCTTTAGGATCCTGGAAAACATCCCATCCAGCCTTTTATTACCATGTGTGAAAGCAGCGTCTTCTCTAAACACCCCTGCTCACACATCTGTCTGTACATGGGAAGCTGGGGTGAATAGACTGAGGAATAGCTATGTGAAATGTATACGTTTTCAAAATGGCCATTATAATAGATGGGTGAAACCATGTATCTGCCAAGATGCTGTTGCCATGACACTGCATCTGAAACATTTGCTGTCCGGATCTTTTCAACATTGTGCCCATTACAACAGAAGTGATCGAAGCAGTAATCCTCAATGCTACTTAATGCATGCGTCGTGGACAAGGCATGAAGGCATGGTCACAGAACCATCTGTCTTTCAACATTTTGTTGTGTTTTGTTGCAGCTGCAGCATAACAATGCAGAAATGTATACAGCCATCAAACAGTATGAACATATCAGAAGTAAGTAATTTTGAGGATTAAGTTTCATTTCCAAAGTATATTGCAGTATAGTTGGATATTTCACTTTTATGGATAAACTGATACAATTTTTACATCTCATAATTTGCTTATTTGTCAATACAGAATTATTTCTTACTTGAAACAGATACATTCTGGATACATATATTGAACTTCCCCCTTGTTTTAAATTAATGTGAAGCACCTACATAACCATGTATTTTTATTGTAAACACCACTTTATTCATGTATTATTTTAAAGTACTGGAAGATCATATTGTGATTTGGGAACTTTTTGGAACCTTCAATTTGCCCATATTATACTTTTTTTTCAAATTCAAATTTACTGTATTGTTCGCTTAAAAAAACTAAGCACATTACAACTAAAAACAACAAAACATTAGTAACAGCTGAACAGTGGTAGACGTTTTGTACAGTAGCTACATTAAAACAATAAATCCACTATAATTTTAAATTTCTAAGCACAGTCAATCAGTAGATTGACAAACGTCATGTGCAGTCATATAAATGGCCTGTCTACCTTTTCATTGAGTACAATGTCCCCTTTGGTATGTACCTAATCAGGCATGACTAACAACTGGAGCGTCCACAGAGGAACCTCACGAAAAGTATACAGGGTATAAGTAGCATGTCCTATGCAGACCACCTCAGGGCCCTATCCCTGTATTCTGTCTCCTACAGGCTGTTGAGGAGAGATCAATGCCTGGCATACAAGACATTGTTGGATCCCACCCTTATGGACCTTCTCTATATTTTGCTACAAAAACAGCGCCAGAATTAGCCTTTAAAAAGACTTAAACCTTGCCTCTGATATAAATATGACATGTTGGAGAGACTGTTATGTATCAAAGAAACTACCCCTTGCCTGGAACAGGCGCCCCCCCCCCCCCCCCCGTCCACATGAAGCAGAGTTCCTCCCAAACCTAATTCAAGTGTAACTTGGACAATTGAATGGAGAAAAGGGACTTCATCCCTGGTTTGGCACCTGTGTCTCTAATGGGATCCTAGCAGTTAATTGAGTTTTCAGAAACTGGAAATTCATATTGGCGAGACAATATGATCGAATTTCTGAAAACTCAAAGCTTTTGAATGGAGATTGCTGTACAGTGAGAATCAGGAAAATTACCATTTTCGTCAATGTAGTGCAGTCTCAGAGTTGATATATATCATTTGCAGGGGGTGTGGGGGGTCCAGGGGGGACTTGACTCCCTGCAAAAACATAAAAAAGATTTTTGTGTTTTTTGTATTTTTTTTTTAATGTTCAAGTGTTTGGAAATGTAATCATATCATCTCATTGATATGAATTTTGAGTTTCTGAAAACTCAGCCAACTGGCATGGATCTCTCTAATGCACACAGGCAGACTGTAATTGTTTCATCAGCCAAGCCCTGCCTGCAAATGTTTCATCTACAAAGCCCCTGCTTGCACTTATCAAAGGTGGAAGAACTTGTCAAAGATTTGGGATGCATTGCTAGGCTTAAAAAGGCCCCAGTGATCTTTAGCCTAGTATACATCTATGAACCTATTATACTATGCACATTCTCAGAACAGTATGATTCATAAAAGGAAACAATACTACTGCTCAGTCAGGTATGCACTCTTTCCCACATATGTGAATTTTATTCAGAGACTGCCTGAAAGATAATGAAATGCACTACAAACCAAGCACTAAGATACAAATAAGTAGCCAGAAGAGGTGGGACAGAACTTCTAGTGGTAACAGAAGAAGAACAGGGCACCCACATACTGTTCAATGACAACTGTAGAAGAGAGGGCAATATATGGAGAACACAGTATTGTGAATTCTGTCTGCAAAAACACCTTTGCATAGCGATCCTTCTTTCAACAGCTCACACCTGTCATCACTGCCATAATGTACTGTACCAGTATGTGATGGATCAGACTACATACCTCTCAACATCTTAGAGCAGGAAATCTGGACAAAGCCATAAATAATGTGGGGACAAAGGCCCAAAATATGGACAGTTTTTAAATATTGCTGTTACAAACTTAGAAAGCTGCTAGAATAACAGGTTTTGCATTAGCATAAAATTCCTGAGAGGTATGAAGTCTGAATCTCAAATGTATGTCCTTATTTTCTGACTTCAATCCTCAATGATTTGCTAGAAAACTACAATTTTATTGAGAAATAGACCAAATGTATGAAGGAAAAATCTGGACATTCTGCAAAAATCTGTACAGTTGAGAGATACAGATGGTGAACATTCATATATTTGCACTGTAACTGGACCTGGTGAGACAACTGACAGAGACAGAATGCCTTCTGTTGCACACTAGTGGACAAGTCATACACACCCATACTGTATACATACACAACATTATAATAGCCCTTATTTTTTGTGGCAAATGTGCAGGGGGATACTCACAGTAGACATTTCCTTACTGTGGTATGCTGGGGTGATTAGCTCAAACATATGACATATTTTAACCAAATTTGTCAACATTTTCTATGCTTCTTGCATGATCCAGTCTGCATTTCATTCAAAATGTTCTTTTGTGTTACAGAAATGTTGACAACACACAGAACTGGCTTTCATTAAACTTATTCAGCAATAACTAAATACATTTAACTTTCAGCAATAACATAACAAAAGCAATGCCAAAGCCATTTACATCAAAAAGCCAAAAGAACCTCACATTTGCTTGATGAACTGCAGAAGGAAATAAAGAACTGGAGCAAAAATGAAAAGTACAAAAATACTTTACTTCAGAAAATAAATACAATTACATGTGCTATCACTTAATTTTAAGATTCACAATACCTGGAATACAGATCACCCAGCCTTGATAATGTTGTCCAAGTGATTCATCATTTTTTTCTAGTGGAATTTGCTTCTCTACCCACTTCTAATCTCACTCTGGACTCACAAACACTATAGTCCTTGCCTTCTGCACTTCAAACTTGCAGGCTCTCTCCAGCAGCCATTCCATAAGGACCCCTCCTCAAACTCTTTAGGGCCTTTGCCATCTCCATTTTAAACTGCAGGCTGACTCCATCAGTCATCCTGTGAGGATCCCTCCTTATACATTCTAGGTGACATGCCTTTTACACTTCACATCATAGGCTGTTTCCATCAGCCACTCTGTAAAGACCTCTCTTCATACACTCTGGGTGACATGCTTTTTACACTTCACATTGCAGACTGTCTCCAACAGCCACACTGTAAGGACCCCTCCTCAGACAATTTAGGCCCTGTGCTTTTTACACTTCACATTGCAGACTGTCTCCAGCAGACACACTGTGAGGACCCCTCCTCACACACTTTAGGCCTCATGCCTTTTACACTTCCTATTGTAGGTTGTCTCCAACAGCCACACTATAAGGACCCCTCCTCAGACAATTTAGGCCCCGTGCTTTTTACACTTCACATTGCAGAATGTCTCCAGCAGACACACTGTGAGGACCCCTCCTCACATACTTTAGGTCTCATGCCTTTTACACTTCCTATTGTAGGTTGACTCCAACAGCCACACTGTAAGGACCCCTCCTCACACAATTTATGCCCCATAGCTTCTGCACTTCACATTGCAGGCTGACTCCAATGTCCACTCCATGAAAACCTCTCCTCACACACTCTAGGACCTGTGCCTTCTGCACTTCACTGCAAGCTGTCTCAACAGCCCCCCTGTAAGGAGTCGAAACACACACACACACACACACACACACACACACACACTGAGATGAATCTGCATGGTTGATCACGCATCTCAGATATCAGAGATCATAACTCTCCATATTTGTGATGTTGGATGGTGATGCACATTTTAGCAGATTGCATTCTGTTATGCATGCTGTGGCCACCAACCAATGAATTCACATTGTTGGAGCCCACGCATATACAGTATTTAGAACAGCGCACATAGCACTTTGTCTATTGATAGCACTATATGTGCTTTACATAGATTAATGATTGATTATGCTTAATTAGCATATTGCATAAATGAAGGGATCTGGTCCAGTGATGGCTCCAATTTGAGGACCTCTTACATCAGTATGTGAGCATGTAATAGTGTTTGTTGTGATACATAGATTCTAAGAACATATGGTTATGCTATATTCAGGTTCAGCCTACTAAACTATGTTTCCACATTGCAATGTCTGGCCACTCAGTGATTTTCAGACTGTTTCTGTTAAGTGGAATAAATCACTTTTAGCACCACTAGGGGTTTGTTATGCAGTTTTCTACCTTTAGCTCGTACTTGGATTCCCTTAATTTTTGGGCTTACATAACAGGTGCACTTAACAGTTCACATATTTGCAATCTTTGGTACACAAGGCTCCATCTCATTTGCATGCAGACTTTGTACCTGACTCTTCCAGCTAGTCAGTGGAGTGTGAGGGCATTCTATTAGTGCCTATTAGATCTTTGAACTGCATACAGCCATACTGCGTGGTTTGAGCTACATACATAATCTTACATAATTGTGGATGGGATTTATGAATACCAGACCGCATTAACACTCCATAATATTTTAATATCTCTGTAATCTGTACATCTGATTTTTACTTTCCTTTCGTTGTGAGATAGAGCTAATATCTGTTAGTGTTGACCTCAGTTTGTAGTGAAATCCTTTGGTAGAGGCCTATCTGCTTACGTAGTGAGAGAAAGTGAACAGAACTGGTTTTGTCTGGGAAGGGCATTCCTGCAACTGTATTGTCTGGATAATAGGCCTGTTTCTGCTTTCTGCGCCTTAAATCGGATATACCTGTTACTCAAGCTGTGCTGAGAGACTGACTTGTAAGTGTTTATTTTTATTTTTTGTCTGCATTTTTGATTTAATATCTCTGTAATCTGTACAACTGGTTTTCCCACCCACCCACCCTGTTCTTATGGTGGTCGTATGTCTTGGTGGCTTTGTGTTGCCCGCCTCTGGTATAAAGTTGATACTGGACACCCCCCCCCCAGTGACATTACATCAGCTCATTCTACTGTTAATAGTGAGAACTTAGCAAAGGCCCAGCCCTTTGGCTTCTACATATTGAATTATCTCATTATCTTCTGCCTCTTCACTTTCTACTAAAAAACAAACAAAACAAAAAAAAAAAAACAATGTAGCGCACCTGCAGGTGTAGCTGAAGTAGATATGTGTTCCTTCCTACCTGACTCTGGTGACACCCCTCCTTTAGGCCCAACACCCCAAGGTGGCAAGTGATAACAGATTTTATTCTAGGTGACACTTTAGTTTTAAAAGGCAACAGCACAACAACAAACAAATTATTTCAACAGTGCACCAGTTAGCAGTAAGGCAGAGTGAGATATGCATGTAATGAAACCATACATTTACCCCCTTCGCCAGAACTCAGCAGAAAATATCTTGACATTCAAACATGCACACGAAGGCAATATCAATGAGCAGTAAAGCTTTTATAATGCAGCAATACAAACACGGGAAAAAATGCATGTCATTGAGGAAAAAAAAAGGTTATAATACAACAGTACAGATATGAAAAAAGATGTAATGTCATTGAGCAGTAAAGGTTCTTGAAGGCAGCAGTACTAACACGATCAAAATGCAATGTCACTGAACAATAAAGATTTATAATGTAACAATACAAGTATGAGAAAATGCAATGTCATTTAGCAATAAAGAGTCTTTAAGACAACCCCCTAGATCAATCTAAACAGACCAACTATGAGACACTCTATTATACCCTGTTCACTGGCCAGTGACTACTTACAGTCCTACTGCCGGCATGATGGGGCCCAAGGTTGGAGCTCATATGGATCCCAGCTATTTGTAATCCAGAAAGCATTTAGGGGGGGATCCACAATCTTATAAAAGTATAAAAATGATGGCCAAAAGCCTCTCACCACTCAATCGAGAATATCCCAGCGACCAGGCACCGCAGTTCCTCCGACGAGAAAAATGGAAAATCACCTGCCAGAACTCTGGTAGTCATCTATGGTATCTCTGCACTAGGCCAAAGGGAACTCCTTTTCTTGCTAAATCATATGTAGGTGTGGAATTACTGGTTTCAGATTTCTCTCCTGAATCCACAAAATACCATCATCCAGGATTTTAGCAAGAGACAGACACAAACTGCTACCTCACTTCTCTGTCCCAAAACACTAAAAGAAAAAAAATCCAGTATTGCTGCAAGGCCCTTTTCCTATCAGCTAGTCTTTCAGTCTTCCCTCCTTCAGCTAGTGTTCCAGTCTTCTCTCTTACTCTTTCACTTTCGAAATTGTCTTTTATATTCCTGAAAAGGAGCTCCACCTTGTGGTGTAATGGAAAATGGCGGTCTATTACTTCTACAATGAAATACAGTGGGAGCTACACTCTCCCCTCACTTGAAAATCTTGGGTCCCCCCAAGTCAAAGGTAGATTAGGAGCAAAATATTTACAAGCACTAATGCACCATCAGCTGAATAATATTTTTACATTCAAAAGGTACATTCCACCAAGGGTAATCAACCTTATGCTTAACTTGGGATGGGGTGACACCACTGAAGTAGGAGGCATAGGGCTCATGGGCACAGACTCTCCGATGAGACATGGTCACAGGTTCCTGTGTACTCTGTCCCAAACTGTCATATGTAAGTCTCTGAGTGGGCCGAATAAATCTCTGCAGTTTTGGTTCGGGAGAGACAACTAAGGACATGTTGGACATGCTACACTTAAAGAAATCCCAATCCATCAGCGCCACACAATCCAGGGATCTAAACCTTGTCATCACAATAAACAAAACATGCTGGAGGGATAGGTTCCTGACCCAGAGACTCCCCAGACTCTGGAATAGATTGCCCATACATGTCAAGCAGAGTGCCTCTTTGGCCCTCTGCAAAAGGAACCTTGATGATTGGATGTGAGAAAGGAAATTCACCCCAGGGATCACGTCAGTCACCCTGCTAGACAGGGGTCCAGGGAAGTAAATAGTGTGGGAAGAAATAGCCAGGGAATTGTTATGGCTAGGCTTGTATAGGCCCTAGGGCTGATAGCCTAGTACCAACCTATGAACCAACCTATGAACCTATAAGGAGCTTTGCTCGGTAGGTTTGTCACTCACATCACATTCAATGTCTAGTTCTTCAGTAGGCATATTGTCTACTTCTAAAAATCTCCTCTTGTATAACTTCACTTTCTTTTTCCATAACGGTATGACTGTCCTCAGCACTATTTTCTAAAGTTTGCATAGCAGGGCCTCCATCAGTATCAGGTTCTGCAAGAGGTACAGAAACACCATTTAGTCTATTGCCAGGTCTGGGCTGTTCAAAATGACAAGGAACAAATTCCGGTGTATTTATGTTGAGATTACAGCCCATGCAGTCTCGAACATCCTCATAAAAAAGCCCACTGAAACCCCAGTCATCGTCACTGTCCTCCTCTCCTTCAGCAAGAGGAAGCATGGGCTCTTGAACATTGGAGAGGATATTTCCTCTCCTCCTTAGTCTTCTGGATCGCCTTGAGATACGCTTCTGCTGAGCCATTCTGGGCTCCAGATTCATGAGTCTCACTGATTTTGCCAAGGGCATTAAGTTGTTGTGGTGCCAGGTTTTGCTAGGTCCTTCTTTCCCATCAGGGCAAACTTGGTACACAGGGATATTAGGTAGCTAAGAACAAATTATGTAAATTTCAGACCCCCAGTGGTCAGCTAATTTATGCTTTCCTTGTAGACCCAAATTCCTCAAAAGGACTCTGTCCCCTGGTTGCAAATCATGCATCTTCACTTTCTTGTCATAGTGAGCCTTGTTTAACTGATGTCTTTGTCCTGTTGATTTTTCAGCTAGCTCATAGACCAGTCTGAGGTTCTTCTTGAGTCTCTCCACATAACTGCCATGAGATCACACTGGTGTATCATCAGCTGTGACTCCAAAGGTGACGTCAACAGGAAGACGAGCTTTTCTTCCAAACATTAGGAAGTTAAGGCGAGAACCCTGTAGCATAATTTTTAGTACTGTTGTAGGCATGCATCACTGTGGCTACATGTCTACTCCATTGACTCTTTTTCTCAGCAGATAGTGTCCCTGACATATCTAGTACAGTTCTGTTGAAACGCTCCAGCTGCAGATCCCCTTGAGGATGATAAGGAGTGGTGCGACTTTTTTGAGCTCCTAAAAGAGTGAGTAGTTCATGGACAAGCTTGCTCTCAAAATCATGTCCCTGATCAGAGTTTATCCTATTTGGCAGGCCAGACTGTACAAAGAACTTCTCAACTAGTAGTTTCACTAATGTAATAGCTTTCTGATCACGAGTGGGAAATGCTTGAGCATATCGGGTATAGTGGTCTGTTACCACCAGCACATTACTGATCCCACCTTCATCCGGTTCAAAGCACAGAAAATCTATACAGACCAGTTCCATGGGTCCACTACTTTCCATTTGACTCAATGAGGCAGCTCTGGTCGGCAGAGTCTTTCTCTGAATGCAACAAAGACAAGTACGATAATAATCCTCAACATCTTGTTTCATGCATGGCCAGTAAAACCTGTCTAATGGAATGAAGACATGTACGACAATAATCCTCAACATCTTGTTTCGTGCATGGCCAGTAGAACCCGTCTAATGAAACAAAGACAAGTACGACAATAATCCTCAACATCTTGTTTCATGCATGGCCAGTAGAACCTGTCGCATACCAGACCCATAGTTCTGTCATAACCAAGATGACCATGTTCATCATGCAATGACCAGAGTACTACTTCTCTATACTTCTGAGGAAGCAACAATTGCCATTTTTCACTGCCGAGTGCACTAGGAGATCTACTATACACTAGTCCATTCTGTATCTGGAGTCTGTCCCATTCTTTGGCCAAACATCTGGCCAGAGGATGAATATCTGTGCGAAGCATATCTATTTGTTTCTTCTCTAAAGCAGCTACCACCAGCTGACCCAAGGGGTCTTCTCTTTGATCTCTCCTGAGGTCACTGTTACTCAAAGCTGGTAGTGATGAAGCCTGTAAAGTGACCAGATTACATTAATCTTGGGGTAGTCTTGCTGCAGACAGACCCAACTTCTGAGCTCAACATTCAGTGTGTTGATAGCAGGTTGCAATCTGACACACAGCTCTCACCCCTGGCGCTGTAATTTCCTCCCATTCATCGTTGGGGTGTAACTCTCCATGAGGTCTTCTGGACAGACCATCAGCATCTCCATTTTCGTGTCCTGGGCGATATTTCAAACTGAAATTATAGTTGCATAGAGCTGCCATCCATCTGTGGCCAGTAGCATCTAGCTTTGCAGTGGTCTGGATGTATGTCAGAGGATTGTTGTCAATCTGCACTTCAAATTCAGCCCCATAGAGATAGTCATGCAGCTTGTTCACTGCCACCCACGTTAAGGCAAGGAATTCCAACCTGTGCACAGGATAGTTTCTTTCTGTGGCAGATAAACTCCAACTGATAAAAGCGACAGGTCTCAGCTTCTTATCATACTCCTGGTAAAGGACTTCCCCTAAGCCATCCCTGCTAGCATCCACATGTAGAGAGTATGACTTTGTTGAGTCAGCATATGCCAGTACAGGGGCATGTTTGAGGCAATACTTAAGCAGTTCAACCGACTCTTCGCACTCAGGAGTCCAGCGACTCTTGATGAGTTCTTTAGAGCCACTCGGTCCCTTGGGCTTCTTCACAAGGACATCGTCATCTGTTTCATCTGCTTTCTTATAATTTCGGAGCAAATCATTGAGGGGTCTTGCTATCTTTGAAAATCCTTCCACAAATCTTCTATAGTAACTGCATAGCCCCAGGAAAGATCGCAGCTCTGTGATAGTTTTGGGTCTGGGCCAAGATGTCACAGCTTCAACTTTGCTGGGATCTGTGGATATCCCATTTGCAGACACTACATGTCCCACATAGGTCAGTGAAGTTTGGGAAAACTTGCATTTGTCCAATGACAACTTCAGGCCTTCCTTCTCAATCCTGTCCAATACTTTCATCAGTCTTTCTTCGTGCTCATCTAGGGTCCTCCCAAAAACAATGATGCCATCCAGGTAGACTATGACTTCCAGGAGATGCACGTCTCCAACTTGTCTTTCCCCAATTCTCTGGAAAGTTGCCGGTGCATTTGATAAACCTTGAGGTAGGCGATCAAACCCAAAAAATTCCAAAGGGCTGATGAAGGCAGTCTTCTCTTTATCTTCTGGGTGCATAGGGATTTGATAGTATCCACTCCTTAAGTCTAGCACACTAAACCACTTACTGCCCACCAGGCAATTTAGAGCATCTTCAATCTGGGCAATTGTGTACTGGTCTGGAATTGTTTGCTGATTCAGAGTATGATAAGTCAACACACATGCGAATTGACCCATTCTTTTTCCTGACAACGACAATGGGAGAGGCATATGGACTTCTTGACTCTCGAATTATCCCTGTGGCTTTAAGCTCTTCCAAATGTTTCCTTAAGTCCTCCAGGTCTCCTGGAGCTACTCTTCTGGAACGATCCCTGAAAGGCCGGTCCTCTTTCACTCTTATTCGGTGTTCTGCACTCTTTGCACAGCCCACATCCAGTTCACTGGTATAAAAACAATTTTTCTTTTTCATTGGTAGCTCTCTAGCTCTGGTTACCCACTCAGGGGGCAAAAGGCCACCTCCTATATCAATATCTTCCAGCTTCAACTCGTTGGCCCTGCTCTCGTTCCTTGTTAACACAGAAGCAGGTAAAGGAGTGGCAGCATAAACTTTTCCCAAATGCACTTGTGAATGCAGGACAATGGTAGTACTTCCTTTATTCTTCAACCCCACAGGCAAAGTGTCATACAGATGCTTTAACTTGTCCATAGGCCAAACTTCTGGAACTAGTTCCAGCCCTGGTGACAAGTCACTTTCTGGATCCGTTTCCATCATGAGATGAGAGGAAACTGTTTGTCTACACATCCTCACTTTGGCTCTCAACCAGGTGACCTGACCAGGATGAATTATATGCTCTTTCCCAGACAGGGTCCACACATGACCAGTTTCATCTTTCTTACTGTCCTTCTCCCTTTGAAGGGCACAAAAAGTTGGTCTCAGGAGAGGATGTAATGTTGGGTGTTCCTGGGTCAACTGAGCATCAGCATTCTTCTGACGAGGTCAGTATTTGTCCCCTCTAAAATAGATGCTGAATCATTTTCTTTTGGCCTGGGCACGCAACAGTGAGAGTTTCAAAAACTTTTGTTGACCCAACAACTGAAGTGGAAAATTCTAACTTTAATGAGACATAACCATCATAAGGGAACTTCGTGTCACTTAGCCCCCAAATCTCCAAATCTTCTAACTTTTCAAGTGGCAAATACTTTAAGTATTTTTGGTAGACGTCTCTGTACAGAATGGTGATTTGTGCACCAGTATCCAACAGTGCTTTACTATACACCCCTTCTATTTTTACTGACACGATGGGGGACGGTCCCAGTAAGCCATTGGGTAGTTTCTGTTTCTGGTGTTGTTCAGCTGTATGGCAGTCAGCATGTGGTTAAGGTACAGCCAGATGACTTCGCCATTTTAACAGATAAGACTCTTTCTTAGTAATGCTTTGCAGTCTCAGATGCTGAGATTTTTGCTGAGATGGCTTTCCAATTCGGTTGTTCACCTTAGATGAGCTACAAGTATGCATAGTAGGTAGTTTCTCTCCCCTATTATGAGGGTTAGTGTGGAAAAGAGATCCAGGATGCTGTCTCTTGATGTTAGATTTTATGGAGCTCTTTGTAACTGGGCACTCAGCTGGCTCCTTCACTGAGGCCCTTTGAAGTTTCCCTGCATTGCACTAGCCAATAATAGCTTGTTCACTTTTTTCAAGTTCTCTGCATTAGGACACTTTCGCTTTATATGCCCTGTATCCCCACAATGAAAACAAAATCAAATAGGAACTCTGAACATCAGCTGATTCATTTCCTCCCTGAGTCCTTTCATGGAGGTTCTAGCTAATGTATTCCTCCCTTCAGCTAAAGTTACTACAGTTTTTTAAAATTCTGCAACTTTCTTGGTGACCTGAGCTATTGTGTCGGTAAGGGAAGACACCTGCACCTGCAACTGTGACACCTCTACATTGCGGACACCCTGGGCAATGACTCCTGTTTGAGTAGTAAGCATGGATATAGGCTCCTGCTTGTGTTCACTCACTGCTTTAATTGCTGTTGAACCTTGAGCTTTTGCTTCCAACAGAGCTTCCTCTTCCCTCACTTCTTTAACCAACTGAGAATAAGTTAGTCTCCTCCCTATTTCTCATCCTCAGTTTCCACATAATGGGGTTCATTGCTTGAGCTCCTTGTAAAATTTGTCCAATCCGTACTTGGTCAGCTACTTTAGGAGCCACCCCCTTCTTTAGGATGATCTGGTGGAGCATTTTATCTAATCACTTAATGTAATCAGATAGTTTCTCACCAACCTCTTGGTATGTATGATCAAACTGATACAGTAGGTCCGCAGCCCTCTCGGTCCTTCCAAAAACATCCTGCAGTACTCCTAAATAGTCCCTGGCTGTGCAATCTTACTTACCCATCCTTAGGTTGCGTATGGTATCTGTAGCTAATCCCTTTAGACTTTTAGCTATCCGCTGCTTCTTCTGAGATTCTGAGATATCCCACTCCTCTAGAGCTTGTGAAGCCTGATCCATCCAAGACTCAAAATCTTCCTCTCCCTGAGTTGTGGATTGTTTGCCAGAAAAGAGTGACAATTTGCAGTAGCCAAACCCAGTGAATGGCTGTGTAGGCTTTTAGCATTTTTCTACAAGACTTCCCAAAGCATTCAAAACTTCAGGCCTTATAGTATTTATGGGCAGTGAAGCTGCAGCTTCTGGTATAAGGTTATGACCTACTTGGATAGCTTCTTCTGGATTCATCTTGCTGCTGGAGTTGCTTTCCACATGTGCAGGGGAATAGGGTGGAGTTCAAGGCAGTACAGGCAATCCCTGACGAGCCCCCAAAATGTAGTGCACCCGCAGGTGTAGCTGAAGTAGATATGGGTTTCTTTCTACCTGACTCTAGTGACACCCCTTATTTAGGCCCAATACCCCAAGGTGGCAAGTGATAACAGATTTTATTCTAAGTGACACTTTAGTTTTAAAGGGCAATAGCACAACAACAAACAAATTATTTCAGCACTGCACCAGTTAGCAGTAAGGCAGAGTGAGATATGCATGTAATGAAACCATACATTTACTCCCTTCCCCAGAACTCAACAGAAAAGATCTTGACATTCAGACATGCACACGAAGGCAATATCAGCGAGCAGTAAAGCTTTTTATAATGCAGCAATACAAACATGGGAAAAATGCAATGTCATTGAGGGGGAAATAAGGTTATAATAGAGCAGTACAGATATGAAAAAAGATGTAATGTCATTCAGCAGTAACGATTCTTGAAGGCAGCAGTACTAACATGAGCAAAATGCAATGTCACTGAACAATAAAGATTTATAATGTAACAATACAAATATGAGAAAATGCAATGTCATTTAGCAAATAAGAGTCTTTAAGGCAATAGTACTAACATGAGTAAAATGCAATGTCACTGAACAATAAAGATTTATAATGCAACAATATAAGCATGAGAAAATGCAATGTCATTTAGCAATAAAGCATCTTTAAGGCAACCCCCTAGACCAGTCTAAGACCAACTATGAGACACTCTATTGTACCCTGTTCACTGGCCAGTGACTGCTTATAGTGCTACTGCTGGCATGATGGGGCCCAAGGTTGGAGCTCATATGGATCCCAGCTATTTGTGTAATCCACAAAGCATTTGGGGGGATCCACAATCTTATAAAAGTATAAAAATGATGGCCAAACGCCTCTCACCACTCCGTCAAGAATATCCCGGTGACCAGTCATCGCAGTTCCTTCCGACGAGAAAAATGGAAAATCACCCGCCAGAACTCTGGTAATCATCAATGGCATCTCTGCACTAGGCCTTTTCTTGCTGAATCATATGCAGGAGTGGAATTACTGGTTTCAGACTTCTTTCCTGAATCCACAAAATACCATCATCCAGGATTTCAGCAAGAGACAGACACAAACTGCTACCTCACTTCTCTCTCCCAAAACACTAGAGGAAAAAAAATCCAGTATTGCTGCAAGGTTCTTTTCCCTTCAGCTAGTCTTTCAGTCTTCCTTCTTTCAGATAGTGTTCCAGTCTTCTCTCTTTCACTTTTAAAATTGTCTTTTCTTCTTCTTCTTCTTTCGGCTTTTCCCGGTTAGGGGTCACCACAGCGGATCACCTTGTCTGCTCATGATTGGCAGTGGAGTTTTATGGTGTCAAGTTGCCAGCCCAGCACCCAACCTTCCACAGAAGGCATACACATGCACATACTCACACCTGGGGCCAATTTAGAGTGTCCAATCAACCTACAGCATGTCTTTGGGATGTGGGAGGAAACCGGAGCACCCGGAGGAAACCCACATGACCACAGGGAGAACATGCAGACTCCATACAGAAGGCACCCCAGCCGAGGATTGAACTGGAGATCCTCTTGCTGTGAGGCAGCAACGCTAACCGCTGCACCACCGTGGCCACCCACTTTCAAAATTGTCTTTTATATTCCTTAAAAGGAGCTGCACCTTGTGGTAAAATGGAAAACGACAGTCTATTACTTCTACAATGAAATATAGTGGGAGCTACTACAAAAAAAAACTGTTTCCTACCTCTCCTTGAACTAGTGTAGCCCAGATACAGATTTGCTGTATCCAGGATTTTTTTGTAAGCTTCAGAGCGGTACTCTTCATTTTTTTCTCTTAGATCTTCTAGTTCTCTAATTTGTCTAGCACTTTAAACTATTCCCAGTGCCAGAAAGTCTGCTCTTCAAATTTTCCCTTAGAACTAGCTAGTTTCTCAGTAGTAGTACTAAAATCTGAATCTCTGTGACTAGCACTTGCACTAAAACCTGCTGGAAAGCACTAGGAAGCCTTAAACTGATACAAGAAATTTATCATAGGCACTAAACAGCCTATAATTGCAAAGTACCTTGCCAAGGTAAGGGAAAACAGCTCTTGTACTTTACAAAAGAAACTCCGAACCAGGCATGTCCAAGGGTCAGCTTCCTGTGATTTCTCCTGTCCACCTGGTGAATCTGGGCATACTGGGGAAATGCAGCAATTGCCTCATGTAGACAGAAAACCCTCTCCTCCTACCTCCCAACACTACAACCTGCGAGAGATGCACCTACATAGCCAAACTGGAAGCAAAGCTCTCTCCAGCCAAGATTGTGCTAGACAGTCAAGAAGAGAAGGTTAACACCTGCACTACACCTCAAGAAACACAAAGCCCTTCAAAACTCACAGCACCAACATCCACACATAGTAACAGTAAATCCACTTATACAGAGGCCCTTAACATTAACCTGCCCAAGCAACAAGGACCTCTGAAGCTGAAACTCAAGCAAACACCAGTCACAATCAAAGTGACACACAGCTCAAAACACCAGTGTGCCACCAAACAACAGCCCCTAAGGCAAGACAATGTACCCAACACTTTAGTCATAGGTGACTCTATAGTCAGGCACATTGACGTCCCACTCCCCAGGCTGAACAAGGAGAAAATTACTGTCAGCTGCCTGTCGGGTGCCAGGATCCACCACATAATACATGCACTCAAGTCACTCCACAACAAGTACAAATACGACTCTGTCATTGTCCATGTTGGAGTGAATCACTTGAGATGTACCTCCCTGGACTACATGAAAAGAGATATAGAAGAGCTCTCAGATCATGTGGCCCAGGCAGGTATGACCCTAGCCCTGAGCAGTATCCTGCCTTCGCCCAGAATGATACCACAGTATGAGGACAAAATGATTGACTTCAACAATTGGCTAAGTTTCTGGTGTCATTCAAAGGGGATCCAATATTTGTCTACCTGGGACATGATTGACAAATGACGATGCTTTGCCAGAGATGGTCTGCACCTGTCGCCCCTGGGATTCAGGTTACTGGCTAAGGCTCTTGTCACCCCTATAGTGCCTTTTTTAGGCAAGGCTCAAAGGACAAAACCACCACCGTAACAGATATAAGCATGCAAAATCTGAAGGTAATGCTACTCAATGCTAGAAGTCTAAACCTCAAAATGCACTCTCTCAAAAAACTCCTAAAAATGGAGAACATCGATATCTGTGGAGTAACTGAGACCTGGTTCAAGGCTCCAGAGAGCACCCCTGCTATACCAGGCTACTACTCTTACCACACTTTTCAGCCACCAAACCAGGACCAAAGCACTAAAGGTGGAGGAGTGTCCATATTCACCAAGGATATTCATACCTCCAGGCTAGTTGCCCAACACAATGCATCTGAAATTCTACAGGTGCAACTAACACTAGGTAAGACTGCAATCCAAATTGTAGCTTGCTACAGATCCCTCACCATGCCCCAAGATTCTCACAACACCTTTCTAACCATACTAGATAATATTGAGATACAACCAAACACCCTAATACTGGGTGATTTCAACTACCCTGCCATTAATTGGGAAAACTAATCAAGTACCAACACCTTTGCCCAATGGTTCTTGGAATTCATAAATTCCAACGTCCTGGACCAACTAATCCATAGTCCCACCAGGGGCTCAAATATCCTAGACCTTAACATTAACAACATGGGATGCTCTACACCAGTGGTCACCCCCTCGTTGGTCAGGTCTGACCATAAGCTAATCACCCTTGACATCCACATCCCACCCCCACCCCTCAGTAGGGAAACCTCCATAAAAACTTCTCCAAAGCCAACTTCATGCTACTCAAGTCAGAAGTGACAAACTTCATGACAACCATGCAGATGGGAACAGAAACTTCGACCACTGAATCCTACAGTAAGGCACTGTATGAGCACATCCACTCATGCATGAATCATGCTATTTCAAACAGAACCAAGACGGTCTACTCCAAAAAAAGGAACCCAGTCTGGTGGTCCCCTGCCATAAACAAACTATACAACAGAAGGAAGAAAATGTTGCAGAAAAGAGGAAAATCCCAGGATGCAAAAAACTCCCTTACCAGCCTCAGTAAGAAGATGAGATCCCTCATAAAATCCTCCAAAGCTCGTAATTCAATTACATCTGCAATTTCTGTCTTTTTAGACAAAAAATTGAAAAGTTTTTTGAAACAAGAAGAATATTTATGCATTGATTCTTGGGATTTCCTGGCAAAATGTGATGAAATGTATTTTGATTCAAACCATTTTTTCTCTACGATAGATGTTAAAGATCTGTTTTCTTGTATTCCACATGACGTAGGGTTGGACTGGTTTCAGGATTATTTGGTAAGGAAAGGATTAACACAATGTAAATTTATATGTTAAATTGTTGGAACATGTTCTTAGGAACAACTATATTATATTTGACAAGCAATTATTCTTGAAGACAGTGGGGTAGCCATGGGGGCAGCCTGTGGGCCTTTGTATGCGAACATTATAATTTGTGAATGGGAAAGTAGATATGTGTTTAATCATCCCCTATTTGAACAATGTGCATTATATGTTAGATACCTTAATGATTTGTTTGTTATTTGGAAGGGGGATATGACAGGTTTTAATGAATTTATGGATTTCCTTAATTCATCTACTACGTTCTTGGAATTCACTCATATTGTTAACTTTGAAGTTACTAACTATTTGGATGTTCAACTAACTAAAGACCGGGCAAACAATAGATACATAAGCCAACTTATTCCAATTCCTTTCTCCATTTTTCTAGTTGTCACCCTAGGATCCAGAAAAAAGCTGTTGTAAAAGGGCAATTTGTCAGAGCTGCCCATATGGTCTTTACCTTTGAGGATTTTTTGAATCAACATTCATTATTGGAAGAAATGTTTATTAGGAGGGATTATCCTGCGGACGTTGTGGGTGACATTAAGTTGGAGGTAATTAATTAACATTCTTATGGTTTTTATAGTCCCATTTTGAGTGTTAAAATGTGAATGATAGTAATGTTATGAATTCCATGGATATTGCTATGAATTCTGAAATCACTGGAGAAAGGAATTATAGACTATCCTATATTACTACATATACTGTGGACTCATATGCAATAAGAGATATCTTGTATAAGAAGTGGTCTGTCTTAATAGAGGATAGTGCTATTAGACCTAGTATTAATCATAAACCCCTGATTGTTTACAGGAAGGGGAATAATTTAAAAAGTTTGTTGGAAAGACCATTGAAATATAGATTTCATGAACAGAGGCCTTGGCATTTGTCAAGGTGCAGATTTTGTAATAATTGTGCATACATTAACACTGGAGAACTGTTTTGTTTGAATGGGTATTTTTTACATATTCATGGGAAATATAACTGCAACAGCTCCAGTGTAGTATATGGGGCTTTGTGCCAGAGTTGTCCGGCCTTTTATATCGGAAAGACCGAGCGCAAACTTAAAACCCACATTTATGAACATTGCTATGACATTAAAAAGAAAAAAATTGACGAATGCCTTATATCGGCATATTCAGGAATTTCCTGAACACTGTTTTAAATTTATGGTGATCGAACAAATTAAGCCAAATGTTAGGGCTAGTCCTTGGCAATTAAAGTTAGAAGAAAAAAAACTTTTTTGGATTCTCCGTTTAAAAGCAGTTGGATGGCCTGGATTAAATGAGCTTGCCTCTATTGGCTGTATTTTAAAATTAAAGGCTTTATTGAGATAATGCATAGGCAGGGGTTTCTTTAGATATATAGTTTTTAATTTAATATATTTTTTCTCTTTCATTTTTTATTCTATTATAGTATGTCCCATTTTTGTTTAATACATTTTACTTTTAATATATATGTTTTAAAATGGGTTATGGCATGTGTTTATATGGGTTTGCTTGGCAATGATATATTTCTTTAAATGTTAATTGAGGTGCTGATGTCAGACCTTATGATTTCTTTAAAATGGATGCAGGGTTGTTGTATTTTGTCTGATGAAGTTTTGATATTGCTCAAAATGAAAGCGCTTACAATAAATTTGATTATATCTGCTTCCCTGCCTTGGTGTACTTTTGTGTTTTAAAGCGTTTGTCTTCCAGTTTGGTGAACACTTTGTGATTTGTTACACCGATGGCTTTGGGTAGTGGATTGTCTTCCTTGGATCGGTTTATGGACAATGAAGCTTCTAACTCAAATAAAAATCATGAGGAACTTATTATCCTGATACAACAATTAACAAAAAAGGTGGATGATTTAGCTGCAGAAGTGCAACAAAGACTTTTGGTGATGACAGGTGGACTTATTAACCGTGTACCTAGTTCTAATGGTTCCATTGCCCCTGGACAAGGTGATGTTATAACGAATTTGGCACTCTTGCCTAGTAATTTACCTGATGGTGTTAATTTGCAAGAATAGCTAAAGCAGGGTGTTTTGTTTGCTCAAACTACGTTGCCGTTAGTTAACAGAACCTTAAAAAATAGCCTTGACTTGTATTACGGAAAGTTGTTGAAAGTACGTAAATTACAAGTTGAGAATGTATCTTTTGGAATGTATTAAGCATAACCAAGTTCCAAAAGGGTTATGGCTCTGGAGATTCCCAACAGGATCAATTAGAGACTCTCCCCTACCTTGTGAACTTTTGGCACTCTTTGATCGACATGCCTGTGAATATATGGAGGTTTTGGTAAAGAATAATAGTAAGGTGGTGGAAGAATTGATTTGTGAGGTCAAAGAACTGGATACCATTATTACCACTGATCTATTAATCCAACAATACCAGGCAAAATATAATCATAATCCTTAAAAGTATTGATCAACATTTGAACAATATTAGAATGCATAAAACGAAAAAGCTTGAAAGAGATGCTAATGACTATTCCTTCAAAGAAGCCTATCCACTTCCTCCAAATTCACAAGGGTCAGGCCAGAGGTTGTCTAATTCCACCCCTCATGAAATGGAACATGAAGGAAATATGAATATGGATGAAGGGGCAGAACAGGATGTACACGTCCCTTTAGACCAGCCTGTTCCACGTTGGCCCGAGCGGATAAGAGAGAGAAAACAGAATTATGGTCATGCGGTGAACCCAAACTACAGGAGCGATCAGAAGAACAGCTCGAATTATCACCAACACAGATTTTCGGGGCAATATGTCCACCAAAATCAGAACCAATGGTGGCGATAAACCATGAGGATGATATTTCTCCTTTGGTGAGTTCTTTTGAGTTTACAGCAGTTTCATTGGTTCCAGATTTGTCATTTTTGTATGAGAACTTGGATTTAAGTATTGGATCTGCAAATAATTGCAGTTGTGCTACTGGTTTTAATAATTCATCAAACCTGCCATGCATTATCTTTAACAGTACAAGCGACTTTAAAGTATTTAATTATAGCAGTTGTGACTTTTCGACAGATATTGCAAATGTGCTTTCTAAAGGATTTTCATTCGTTCCACAAGTTAGGGCGGACATTGTGACAACATTACTGGACCAAAAACTTTTTATTCGGAAACTTAATTTAAATATGTGGTTTAATAATTGTGAACCTGTTGATAGAGGCCCATTTTGGATCTCTAGCATTTGCAATAGCCCCCTGCATCCCTCTCTGGTGATTTTTAAAAAGATGTATGAATTTGATTTGAGATTTCTTTTACAAGAGAGAGGTAGTTTGGTATCTAATTGGAACAGTGAGGAACATGATTTGGTTAATCATGTTAGACAATTACCAGTGAGGGTCGTTCAGCCAGAGAAGGGTGGGGGTGCTGTTGTTATGGATTGTCATGATTACACTGAGAGAATGTATGCAATTATTTTTAGTGATAGGTATAGTCAAGTATGTATGAATGAACTAAATGTGGCCTATGCTAGAATTGCATCCCAACTCAGCGGCATGTTATTAGAACAACGTATTACATTGGATGAATTTAAACTTTTAAAGGTCCAATTCCCAGTAATTCCTACAATTTTTGGACTGCCGGAATTGCATAAAGATTTAAAAAATCCCCCCATGCTTCCAATTGTTGATGCTCGCAATTCAATTACATCTGCAATTTCTATCTTTTTAGACAAAAAAATTGAAAAGTTTTTTGAAACAAGAAGACTATTTATTTATGCATTGATTCTTGGGATTTCCTGGCAAAATGTGATAAAATGTATTTTGATTCAAACCATTTTTTCTCTACGATAGATGTTAAAGATCTTTTTTCTTGTATTCCACATGACGAAGGGTTGAACTGGTTTCAAGATTATTTGGTAAGGAAAGGATTAACACAAGACAATGTAAATTTATATGTTGAATTGTTGGAACTTTAGAAACAACTATATTATATTTGATGAGCAATTATTCTTGCAAGACAGTGGGGTAGCCATGGGGGCAGCCTGTGGGCCTTTGTATGCAAACATTATAATGTGTGAATGGGAACTTAGATATGTGTTTAATCATCCCCTATTTGAACAATGTGCTTTATATATTAGATACCTTGATGATTTGTTTGTTATTTAAAAGGGGAATATGACAGGTTTTAATGAAATTATGGATTTCATTAATTCATCTACTACGTTCTTGGAATTCACTCATATTGTTAACTTTGAAGTTATTAACTATTTGGATGTTCAACTAACTAAAGACTGGGCAAACAATAGATATGTGTCCACTATATATAGGAAGCCAACTTATTCCAAGCCCTTTCTCCATTTTTCTAGTTGTCACCCTAGGATCCAGAAAAAAGCTGTTGTAAAAGGGCAATTTGTCAGAGCTGCTCATATCGTCTCTACCTTTGAGGATTTTTTGAATCAATGCTCATTATTGGAAGAAATGTTTATTAGGAGGGATTATCCTGTGGATTTTGTGGGTGATATTAAGTTGGAGGTCATTAATAAACATTCTTATGGTTTTTATAGCCCCATTTTGAGTGTTAAAATGTGAATGATAGTAATGTTATGAATTCCATGGATATTGTTATGAATTCTGAAATCACTGGAGAAAGGAATTTTTAGATTATTCTATATTGCTACATATACTGTGGACTCATATGCAATACAAGATATCTTGTATAAGAATTGGTCCATCTTAATGGAGGATAGTGCTATTAGACCTAGTATTAATCATAAACCCCTGATTGTTTACATGAAGGGGAATAATTTAAAAAGTTTGTTGGAAAGACCATTGAAATACAGATTTGATGAACAGAGGCCTTGGCATTTGTCAAGGTGCGGGTTTTGTAATAATTGTGCATACATTAACACTGGAGAACTGTTTTGTTTGAATGGGTATTTTTTACATATTCATGGGAAATATAACTGCAACAGCTCCGGTGTAGTATATGGGGCTTTGTGCCAGAGTTGTCTGGCCTTTCATATCAGAAATACTGAGCGCAAACTTAAAACCCGCATTTATGAACATTGCTATGATATTAAAAAGAAAAAAATGATGAATGCCTTATATTGGCATATTCAGGAATTTCCTGAACATTGTTTTAAATTTATGGTGATCGAAATAATTAAGCCAAATGTTAGGGCTAGTCCTTGGCAATTAAAGTTAGAAGAAAAAGAACTTTTTTTGGATTCTCCGTTTAAAAGCAATTGGATGGCCTGGACTAAATGAGCTTGCCTCTATTGGCTGTATGTTAAAATTAAAGGCTTTATTGAGATAATGCATAGACAGGGGTTTCTTTAGATATATAGTTTTTAATTCAATATATTTTTTCTCTTTCTTTTTTTATTCTATTATAATATGTCCCATTTTTTGTTTAATACATTTTACTTTTAATTTATATATGTGTTTTAAAATGGGTTATGGCATGTGTTTATGTGGGTTTGCTTGGCAATGATATATTTCTTTAAATGTTAATTGAGGTGCTGATGTCAGACCTTATGATTTCTTTAAAATGGATGCAGGGTTGCTGTATTTTGTCTGATGAAGTTTTGATATTGCTCAAAACGAAAGCGCTTACAATAAATTGGATTATATCTGCTTCTCTGCCTTGGTGTACTTTTGTGTTTTAAAGTGTTTGTCTTCCAGTTTGGTGAACACTTTGTGATTTGTTACACCGATGGCTTCGGGTAGTGGATTGTCTTCCTTGGATCTGTTTATGGACAATGAAGCTTCTAACTCGAATAAAAACCATGGGGAACTTACTATCCTGATACAACAATTAACAAAAAAGGTGGAGGATTTAGCTGCAGAAGTGCAACAAAGACTTTCGGTGATGCCAGTTGGACTTATTAACTGTGTACCTAGTTCTAATGGTTCCATTTCCCCTGGACAAGCTGATGTTATAACTAATTTGGCGCCCTTGCCTAATAATTTACCTGGTGGTGTTAATTTGCAAGAATGTCTAAAGCAGAGTGTTTTGTTTGCTCAAACTATGTTGCCGTTAGTTAACAGAACCTTAAAAAAAGCCTCGACTTGCATTACGAAAAGTTGTTGAAAGTAAGTAAATTACAAGTTGAGAATGCCTATCTTTTGGAATGTATTAAACGTAACCAAGTTCCAAAAGAGTTATGGCTCTGGAGATTCCCGACAGGATTAATTAGAGACTCTCTCCTACATTGTGAACTTTTGGCACTCTTTGATCGACATGGCTGTGAATATATAGAGGTTTTGCTAAAGAATAATACTAAGGTGGTGGAAGAACTGATTCGTGAGGTCAAAGAACTGGATACCATTATTACCACTGATCTATTATTCCAACAATACCAGGTAGAATATAATCATATCTTTAAAAGTATTGATCAACATTTGAACAATATTAGAATGCGTAAAACGAAAAAGCTTGAAAGAGATGCTAATGACTATTCTTTCAAAAAAGCCTATCCACTTGCTCCAAATTCACAAGGGTTGGGCCAGAGGTTGTCTAAGTCCAGCCCTCATGAAATGGAACATGAAGGAAATATGAATATGGATGAAGGGGTGGAACATGATGTACACTCCCCTTTAGACCAGCCTGTTCTACGTTGGTCCGAGCGGATAAGAGAGAGAGAACAGAATTATGGTCATGCGGTGAACCCAAGCTACAGGAGCGATCAGCAGAACAGCTCAAATTATCAACAACACAGATTTTCGGGGCAATATGTCCACCAGAATCAGAACCAACGGTGGCGATAAACCATGAGGATGATTTTTCTCCTTTGGTGAGTTCTTTTGAGTTTACAGCAGTTTCATTGGTTCCAGATTTGTCATTTTTGGATGAGAACTTTGATTCAAGTATTGGATCTGCAAATAATAGAAGTTGTGCTACTGGTTTTAATACTTCATCAAGCCTGCCATGCATTATCTTTAACAGTACAAGCGACTTTAAAGTATTTAATTATAGCAGTTGTGACTTTTCGACAGATATTGCAAATGTGCTTTCTAAAGGATTTTCATTCGTTCCACAAGTTAGGGCGGACATTGTGACAACATTACTGGACCTAAAACTTTTTATTCAGAAACTTAATTTAAATATGTGGTTTAATAATAACGTGAACCTGTTGATAGAGGCCCATTTTGGATCTCTAGCATTTGCAATCCCCCCTGCATCCCTCTCTGGTGATTTTTGAAAAGATGTGTGAATTTGATTTGAGATTTCTTTTACAAGAGAGAGGTTGGTTGGTATCTAACTGGAACAGTGAGGAACTTGATTTGGTTAATCATGTTAGACAATTACCAGTGAGGGTCATTCAGCCAGATAAGGGTGGGAGTGCTGTTATTATGGATTATCATGATTACACTGAGGGAATTTATGCAATTCCTTTTAGTGATAGGTATAGTCAAGTATGTAGGAATGAACTAAATGTGGCCTTTGCTAGAATTGCATCCCAACTCAGCGGCATGTTATTAGAACAACGTATTACATTGGGTGAATTTAAATTTTTAAAGGTCCAATTCCCAGTAATTCCTACAATTTGTGGACTGCTGGAATTGCATAAAGATTGAAAAAATCCCCCCATGTGCCCAATTGTTGATGCTCGTAATTCAATTACATCTGTAATGTCTGTCTTTTTAGACAAAAAAATTGAAAAGTTTTTTGAAACAAGAAGAATATTTATGCATTGATTCCTGGGATTTCCTGGCAAAATGTGATAAAATGTATTTTGATTCAAACCATTTTTTCTCTACGATGTTAAAGGTCTTTTTTCTTGTATTCCACATGATGTAGGGTTGAACTGGTTTCAAGATTATTTGGTAAGGAAAGGATTAACACAAGACGATGTAAATTTATATGTTGAATTGTTGGAACTTGTTCTTAGAAACAACTATATTATATTTGATGAGCAATTATTCTTGCAAGACAGTGGGTAGCCATGGGGGCAGCCTTTGGGCCTTTGTATGTGAACATTGTAATGTGTGAATGGGAACGTAGATAAGTGTTTAATCATCCCCTATTTGAACAATGTGCATTATATGTTAGATACCTTGATGATTTCTTTGCTATTTGAAAGGGGGATATGACAGGTTTTAATGAATTTATGGATTTCATTAATTCATCTACTACATTCTTGGAATTCACTCATATTGTTAACTTTGAAGTTATTAACTATTTGGATGTTCAACTAACTAAAGACCGGGCAAACAATAGATCCGTGTCCACTATATATAGGAAGCCAACTTATTCCAATTCTTTTCTACATTTTTCTAGTTGTCACCCTAGGATCCAGAAAAAAGCTGTTGTAAAAGGGCAATTTGCCCATATGGTTTTTACCTTTGAGGATTTTTTGAATCAATGCTCATTATTGGAAGAAATGTTTATTAGGAAGGATTATCATGTGGATTTTGTGTGTGACATTAGGTTGGAGGTCATTAATAAACGCTCTTATGGTTTTTATAGCCCCATTTTGAGTGTTAAAAATGTGAATGATAGTAATGTTATGCATTCCATGGATATTGTTATGAATTCTGAAATCACTGGAGAAAGGAATTATAGATTATCCTATATTACTACATGTACTGTGGACACATATGCAATACGAGATATCTTGTATAAGAATTGGTCCATCTTAATGGAGGATAGTGCTATTAGACCTAGTATTAATCATAAACCCCTGATTGTTTACAGGAAGGGGAATAATTTAAAAAGTTTGTTGGAAAGACCATTGAAATATAGATTTGATGAACAGAGGCCTTGGCAGATGTCAAGGTGCTATTCTCAGCTAGAGCGTCTTCTGTCTGGAGACATGCGTGAATGGGCGTACCTTCGTTGAAGGTTGTGCATCAGGGCTGGCAACTCAGCACATAAAAATCTACTGCCAATCATTAGCAGACTGGAGTTCCGCTGTGGTGTCCCCTAACTAGGAAAAGCCGAAAGACACAACAGCAACATTAACACTGGAGAACTGTTTTGTTTGAATGGGTATTTTTTACATATTCATGGGAAATATAACTGCAACAGCTTCAGTGTAGTATATGGGGCTTTGTGCCAGAGTTGTCTGGCCTTTTATATCGGAAAGACCAAGCACAAACTTAAATCCCCCATTTATGAACATCGCTATGACATTAAAAAGAAAAAAATGACGAATGCCTTATATTGGCATATTCAGGAATTTCCTGAACATTGTTTTAAATTTATGGTGATCGAACAAATTAAGCTAAATGTTAGGGCTGGTTTTTGGCAATTAAAGTTAGAAGAAAGACCTTTTTTGGATTCTCCGTTTAAAAGCAGTTGGATGGCCTGGACTAAATGAGCTTCCCTCTATTGGCTGTATTTTAAAATTAAAGGCTTCATTGAGATAATGCATATGCAGGGGTTTCTTTAGATATATAGTTTTTAATTCAATATATTTTTTCTCTTTCTTTTTTTATTCTATTTTAGTATGTCCCATTTTTTGTTTAAAACATTTTACTTTTAATATATATGTGTTTTAAAATGGGTTATGGCATGTGTTTATGTGGGTTTGCTTGGCAATGATATATTTCTTTAAATGTTAATTGAGGTGCTGATGTCAGACCTTATGATTTCTTTAAAATGGATGCAGGGTTGTTATATTTTGTCTGATGAAGTTTTGATATTGCTCAAAATGAAAGTGCTTACAATAAATTGGATTACATCTGCTTCCCTGCCTTGGTGTACTTTTGTGTTTTAAAGCATTTGTCTTCCAGTTTAATTACCCAACACTTTAGTCATAGGTGACTCTATAGTCAGGCACACTGACATCCCACTCCCCAGGCTAAACAAGGAGAAAATGACTGTAAGCTGCCTGTCGGGTGCCAGGATTCGCCACATAATGCATGCACTCAAGTCATTCCACAACAAGTACAAATACGACTCTGTCATTGTCCATGTTGGAGTGAATCACTTGAGACGTACCTCCCTGGACTACATGAAAAGAGATATGGAAGAGCTCTCAGATCATGTGGCCCAGGCAGGTATGACTCTAGCCTTGAGCAGTATCCTGCCTTCGCCCAGAATGATACCACAGTATAAGGACAAAATGATTGACTTCAACAATTGGCTAAGTTTCTGGTGTCATGCAAAGGGGATCCAATATTTGTCTGCCTGGGACGACATGATTGACAAATAACGATGCTTTGCCAGAAATGGTCTGCATGATTGACAAATAACAATGCTTTGCCAGAGATGGTCTGCACCTGTCGCCTCTGGGATTCAGGTTACTGGCTAAGGCTCTTGCCACCCCTATAGTGCCTTTTTTAGGCAAGGCTCAAAGGACAAAACCACCACCATAACAGATATAAGCATGCAAAATCTGAAGGTAATGCTACTCAATGCTAGAAGTCTAAACCTCAAAATGCACTCTATCAAGGCACTCCTAAAAATGGAGAACATCGATATCTGTGGAGTAACTGAGACCTGGTTCAAGGCTCCAGAGAGCACCCCTGCAATACCATGCTACAACTCTTACCACACGTTTTGGCCACCAAACCAGGACCAAAGCACTAAAGGCGGAGGAGTGTCCATATTTACCAAGGATATTCACACCTCCAGGCTAGTTGCCCAACACAATGCATCTGAAATTCTACAGGTGCAACTAACACTAGGTAAGACTGCAATCCAAATTGTAGCTTGCTACAGATCCCCCACCATGCCCCAGGATTCTCACTACACCTTTCTAAACATACTAGATAATATTGAGATACAACCAAATACCCTAATACTGGGTGATTTCAACTACCCTGCCATTAATTGGGAAAACTAATCAGGTACCAATAACTTTGCCCAACGGTTCTGGGAATTCATAAATTCCAACACCCTGGACCAACTAATCCATAGTCCGACCAGGGACTCAAATATCCTAGACCTGGTCATTACCAACATGGGAGATTGATGCTCCACACCAGTGGTCACCCCATCGTTTGTCAGGTCTGACCATAAGCTGATCACCCTTGACGTCCACATCCCACCCCCACCCCCAGTAGGGAAACCTCCATAAAAAACTTGTCCAATGCCAACTTCATGCTACTCAAGTCAGAAGTGACAAACTTCATGACACCCATGCAGATGGGAACTGAAACTTCAACTGCTGAATCCTACACTAAGGCACTGTACGAGCACATCCACTCGTGCATGAATCATGCTATTCCAAACAGAACCAAGACAGTCTCCTCCAAAAAAGGAACCCAATCTATTGGTCCCCTGCCATAAACAAACTATACAACAGAAGGAAGAAACTGTTGCAGAAAAGAGGAAAATCCCAGGATGCAAAAAACTCCCTTACCATCCTCAGTAAGAAGCTGAGATCCCTCATAAAATCGTCCAAAGCTAGTTACGAAAATAAAATTGCCAAAGATTCCAAGGACAACCACAAGGCATTCTATAGTTATGTCAATAATCTAAATGGCAATGCTCAGATCTGCTCTGAGCTACAACAGAATGGCATTAAATATACTGATCCCAAGGATATCGCCAATATCCTGGCAGATCGATTCAGTGCCAACTTCACCCCCCTCTCACCCCCTAAAGGGCCAATCTGAATACCAAAAGATTGCCAAATTCCAGTACTCATGGCCACACAGGTAAAAAATGCACTCTCCAAAGCTAAGAATACAGCATCCATGGGACCAGACAACATCCCGGGCTGTGTACTACCTGAACTACAAAATAAACTGGCACCTCACCTAAGTGTCATGTTTAATCATAGCCTCACCTTAGGCTTTGTGCCCAATGAGTGGCACACAGCTACAGTTATCCCACTCCACAAGGGGGATCCACCTTGGATCCCGGGAACTATCGTCCCATCCATCTGACGAGCCTGATCTGCAAAGCCATGGAGCGCATTATTATGGAACTTATAAACAAAGACATAGGCAACCTTCAGACCCCACCCAGTTTGATTTCGTAAAGGGCCAATCTTCTCTCCTCAACCTGATTGACCTCTTTGAATCAGTCTCCAGAGCCGTGGACAAGGGTAAGGCGGTTCACACAGCCTATCTGGACCTCGCCAAGGCCTTCAACACCATCCCCCACTCTGGAATCATAGATAAACTGAGGGACTCTGGCTAACAAAGTTCGCAGATGACAGCAAACTGGGAGCCATTACTGAATCCCCAAATTATGTGGATATTCTACAAAAGGGCCTTACAGAAACAGATGCTTGGTGCCAGAGCCATGGGATCAAGCTCAATGCCAAGAAATGTATAGTTATCCCCTTTGGGAAAAAACATGTATCCCTGAATTACCACATAAGTGGCAGTACACTAAACACCGAAAGTGTGATAAGGGGGACACAGGTGGAGAGTGGTCTCACTTTTGATAACCACATAGCCACAACAGTCAGGAAATCCTTCTATGTGGCACACCTCATCACTAAGGTCTTTTCATCCAGAAAAAAGGAGGTCATTGTCCCACTGTACTCATCCCTCATTAGACCCATTATATAGTACAATGCCCCATTTGGTATGTACTTCACAAGACATCTGCAACAACTAGAAAGGCCACAGAAATACCTCACTAAAAGAATCACAGGCCTAAAGCAGATGCTCTATGCTAACCGTCTAAAAAACTCTAGCTATACGCTGTCGCATGTCGCCTACTCAGAGGCGATCTCTGCTTAACATACAAGGCCATATCAAACCCAGTGCTGTTGGACATGCTACACTTAAAGAAATCCCAATCCCTCAAAGCTACATGCTGCAGGGATCTAAACCTGGTCATCACAATGAACAAAACATGCTGGAGGGATAGGTTGCTGACCCAGAGACTCCCCATACTCTGGAATAGACTGCCCATACATGTCAAGCTGAGCGCCTTATTGGCCCTCTTCAAAAGGAACCTTGACAATTGGATGGGAGATATGAAATTCACCCCGGGGATCACATCAATTGCCCTGCTAGAGAGGGGACCAGGGAAGTAAATATTCTGGGAAGAAATAGCCAGGGAATTGTTATGGCTAGGATAGTACCAACCTATGAACCTAAATCAACTGTCATTGTTTTCGAGATAGGCTTATTTAAAATTATGTAACTTAACCAGTGACCAGAAGTTGCTCAATTCTGGAGGCACCAAAACCATTGTGGCAGTACATTGAAAATGGACAGTACCGGATGCAAAAAAAAAAAGAACAAGCACCAAAGAACAGAACTTTGGAAACCTCTAGAACCTACAGGGTGGATCAAAGAACATGCACTAAAGAACAGAGCTTTAGGAACCTCTAGAACTTGAAAACTGCTGAAAACTCCCAAAGCCACTGTGGCAATATATTCTAAAGGCATTGTGTTTGCTCTGTGAAAAAAAGCAAGCAGAAAACCTTTCAAGCAACATATTTATAACCACTGACAATCTTAGAGTGGCAGACTGAAGGGTACAAGCCAAGCAACTGTAGACCAAGACATCTTAAGCTACAAGGAACGCTGTATTGATGTTGATGAGATGGTCTGCAGTGTCACGTAGCAAGCCTTAAAAGAAACGGAGGAAATATTTATAAATAAAAAAAGGGGATTTTTATGGTAGAAGCCTAATAGGAGTTATTTCCCTGAGAAGTAAATCCTGAAAATGCCACTGATGCAAGCTTTACAATAAATGTGTACTACCTACAAAGACAAAATTTAGAGGATATTTGAATTAACAGTATCTTTTTTCAGAGTAATACAATCAAAATTATCCTTGTAATCGCAATACAGTCAAAATTATCCTTGTAATCAGAGACATCAATGTGTTTCTTGATGGTGTGATTAATTATGTGAAATCATTTCAGTATCAATAACAGGCTTCTACATTCACTGTACCTTCTACAAGAATATTATACTTTGATGTTGGTAATCATTTCCTTGGCAGGTGAAACAATACAGTTCTGTTCCACTGTTACACAGATATACATCTTGCCATCTGCATTTCTGAATCTGAATACCCTTAATAATTTATTAGTTAGTAGCCATTTTGTGAGAAATCCCTTTCTTGTGACATGCTGAGATACTTCATGGCTGACCTGTCAGAATTCGCATCTGCAAAAGGTCAATGCCCTAACATTTATGAAATTATTTTATGCAGTATTACTCTAAAGCTGCAATTAGCAGTAATATAGTGAAGTAAAGGCCCATACCACAAGCCATTGCACATTATAAAATAGCAAAAAGCCCCCCCCCCAAAGCATTATGCTATTGGATCATAAATCCTCAGGTTCCTCAAACCTAAAAATGTTGTCTCATTCCTGCACTTCAATGACTGGTGATATAAATGACTGAGTTACTGCAATGACAACGGACTACCCTTATTAACCATCTACAACAGCGGTACAATTCATTCCAGAAAAAATATCACATGATTACCTGCATGTCGTACATTGTCTTACCCAGTTTTCTCTCAATGGCTATAATTTTTGTTGTTATTCTTGTGTGCACTTTAAGCGACATCAGAACAACATACCCAGTTAAACTATCTCATTATCCAACATGTAACAGAACATAACATAGCATTCTTCCTGACAATCCTGATTTTTGATATAGTGAAATGTATAACAATGTTTTTAGAAAAGGCACAGTCCTTATTAAGAGACGTATTTCAGCAAAACTCTGTTTTACCACATCTTTATTTGTGCTTTTTGCCCAGTCATTTTCAGTTCACAAACCATTTAACCCCAGCTTTCTGATTTAATTCTCCCGGTGGATAAGCAGGGTGAAGGGGCTCTAATAATCTGCCTTTGCATTTCTTCTCCTTCTTCTGTTTATTTTATATTATCTGTTATATAGCGTGCTTGATTCCTGAAATATAGAAAATGGATACTGCAAAAAATGTATGGGATTGAACTATGCAGCATCAGTTCAGCCAGCTTTATATGTACATCATGCAGTAGTTTTGCATGTACTCATTCCAAACCAAAGATATTTATAGGCGTTAAATAACTTAATGCATTCAGAAACATTCAGTTTTTGTGCAGGAGTCTATTTGATACACAGATGATTCCCATTTTAATACTTATCCTACAGTGACAGCTCAAGTTTTATATATTACCTAGTTTATATCATTAAATGTAGCAATGTCTCACATGGAACATCAGTTCAAATAGTTGCAGTTAATCAGCTTATAAATACACAATACTGCAGTGTAATGCAAATCTGAAAATGTACAGCAAATTTAACAGCAAGTACAAGTAAGTCTTACTGTATATGATGTAGCTGAAACCGGAGTGCTTTAAAAAGGGCTTACCGGAAATCCATTCTAGAACTGGATTACTATTACAAATAAAATGATGAAAGATGCTCCCAGAGGAATTAGTTTAATTTTCTTTCAGTCAATGGGGGCAAAACCTGTACTTAGCACACGGGCTGAAAAAATGCACACACTTTCACAAATTGCTTCAGAAACCGAACAATGTGGAGCGGTTTTATTTGTTTGTGGGATTTTCTGCATTTTTAGTGGATTGTTTCATTATGCATCATAGCATTCAGTGCTTTTATCATTATAGAGCTCCTACTATTGAAGAAAGATGGAAAAAGAAGAAATAATCATTTAGATGGTATGCCATAGTATTTGATTAATTGCAGTATATGCAAAAAATGGGACACAATTATTGACTAAATCTCATCTCCCAGTGACAGGCAAATATATATTTATTGCTGTTGTTCCAGTCACTACTTCTATAAACCCCACTCATTCCCTCCAGGAGAGCTGTTTTGAGTGTGTACCTTTAACTCCCAGTGGGTGTGGCTTCAGCCTTTAAAAAATTAAGTTATCACCTTATAGCACTAACATATAGTCACTGACAGAGGTCATATATCAATGCAATTGTGTTTGCCAACATGTATGCTTCAAGATAAAATATTCTGACACCTTGTATGTAACATGGTTTTGGAATTATTAATGCAAATATGAACAGGCAATATTTGACGCCTAGAGGAGCAGTAGGAGGTAACTGCAGAAATGCCTGTAGATGTCACTCGGCTGTAATGAGTTAACAGCGATACTGACTCCACCCTACTCATAACCATGAGACACCTCTAAGGAGACCATACTTCAGTTTTATCATCTCAGTCTCTCTGGTCATAGCTTGAACTATTAAAACAAAGTACATTCCTTTCAACTACAGACACTTATCTCAGTCAGGCATTCTTTATCCAAATACAGATTTTTTCTGGCTCCCTCCAGGTCAGTACATCGATCCATGAACCTCCTTCACTTATTTATGCATTTATGTCTATTTTGGGGCAGTATATCATAGATGTCCCAACTTCTAACACCTCCATATTCTAGTCCCAACATACCATATGAATGGGAGAATGCTTCTGCATGTGCTTAAAATGATGGACCTTGGCAATGGTAAATGGATTCATAATCATTCCCTTCCTGCCATGTGTACTAACTGTACATGCCCACAAAGATGGAGAGCACCTCCATAGATGAGGAGAAAAGCTAACACTAACCCCATTTCATTGAAGACTTTTTGTCAGAAAGACTTTACCTTCCTACAGTTTGGTAGGAAGCATGTGAGCTATCCTTGTTCACTTCTCTCCACACTGCCAACAGCTACTTTTCTTCAGCACATCTTCTGCATATCAGGTTAAAAACACCACTAAGTGTCTTCGAAATAGCTGCCACCATCATAAACCTGTGTGTAGCTGAAGACCCAATGCCCTGCATTCCTGATTATCTATTGTTGACCCTTCTTCTCCCATTAACTTGTGCAATCATCAGCAGGACCGTAAACTCTACCGCATAATTTTACAGAGAAATCTGGTCCAGTTTCCCAGGTGCCTAAGAGCAGCATCAAGTAAAGTGACTTGATCAGAGTCACACAAAATGGAAACAGAGGCTGAAGGAATCAAACCCTGGATGACAATAAGCAGCTTGTTAACAGCTGATAGCCTCAATCCTCTGTGCTAACTTGACAAATGTGTAGAACTACTTGCCCCTTCCTCTCATTCTGTTCTAATGGCATCAAGCTACAACTTTTATCTACCTGAACCCATTACACCTTCAAACAGGGCCTGACTACAGCTCTCCTATGAAGAAACCTAAGAGGTTACACACCATCTGATTAAAAGACCACAGACATCCATGAGTGGCATGTACCAGATATTGTACCTTGTATCTCCCCTATCCCTTTTGCTCATCCCACATTACTACTTTACCTTCAGCTTCACAATCCCTGGCTACCTATTTATATTTCATCACATTTACAAGTTTTGATTCCCAGGTATGATTTCCCGGAATGATCTCCCTGTCCCCTGCCAAAACACAGGTTACAGCACAAAGGTTTCCTCTCTGTTCAACCTCCCCCCCCCATTGAGTTCTGCTTAATCTTAACAAGCCTGGGGCGGGTCTATCCGGTCTACAACATATAATAGAGGACATGGGAAGCCGACATGGCCAGTGTATACTGCTTTTACCTTCAACAGCACCATCACCCACTCTCTATTGATCAGTGTGTCTGCTGTTCCTCTTACTAAAACTAAAATTCAAATTACAAGCATCTCCAGTCCTGTGGCACCCATAAAGAGACACCCTCAAGCAGCAGTAGTACACGTGGCAACACCATCATTCTAATCCAAGGAGATCTTATTGTATTCCATTTGATTGCTGGCAGAATAATTCAGTAAACCTGCATAGGCGGCTGTTTAAATGCATTTAACAGTCTCCCTTCCGTCCTCATCTTTCTATTTTTGTATGAACTCTCCATCACCATTCCAGTAGTCTATCCCATCCAAGTACAACCTTTTCTGCAAAAATCAGAAACCTGGGCTGAAGTTAATTCTTGAAATCTCTCGCACATGCCCCTCCTTTCCCCTTGTCCTTCCTGCTCAAGATGGCATCTTCGCACTCTTACATAATCACGTGCACCAGTCAATATATTATACCCCTGGTCTCTTCAGGTCTCAAGTGAAAAGAACTCTAGCTCCTGTAGTCTCTGGTTATAGGCCTGTCAATTTCACATATGCTTCTGGTCACTTTTCTCTGTATTCTTTCTAGAAACTTGATGTCTCTTTCCTTGTAAGGCCCCCAGAACTGCATGTAGTACTCAAGCTGTGGTCTGACCAAGGCCCTGCAGAATGGCAACATTATTTATTTACATCTAGAGTCTATCCCCTGAGGATACATTGCAGAATTCTTCAGGCTGCTGTCACACCCACATCACTCTGCTCCTAGTGGTCAAGTCCAGGAGTGATCATAGGAGGTTACTAGGCTAATAGCCCTAGGGCCCTAACAAGCCTAGCCAAGAGTTTATTCCCGAAATAGAAACCTCAGTCAACACCTTTAGGTCCTTTTCCTGACTGACCACCATTGGTTCATTGTCCATCAGTTGATACTTTATGCTAGGGTTGTTGTACACCAGTCCAGCATTTGGCATTAATTTGTTCTGAACCTCAGTTTCCACTCATCTGCCTATTTGTTCAGCCATTTCAAAACCCTCTCTAGGCTCTTCCATCCTATCATTCTCTACAGCAACTGTTATTCTTTAATGAATAAACAAATCCATCCTCTTCTCTATTCCCTCAACACACTAAGAGGATTGGATCTGGAACAGACCCTGTGGTCTTTCTGAAACTGTACTTCACCACAATCCTCTGTGTCCCACCATTCAACCATGCAGCTATCAAGTTTCTCAGTCTTGTCTGCATTCCCAACCCCATCCCTATTTTTCATCAGTCTCCTGTGCAAAACTAAGTAAAAAAACCAGGCAGAAACATAAGTAGACCATACTGACTTGTGCTGCTCTATCAAGTTCAATCATAACCCAAATACAGAACTGAATGATAGTTCCTTTTACCCATGAAGCCATGTTAGTTACAAACCTCTAAATCTCTTGGTGCAAGAAATCTGGTCAGAGAGTAAAATAATGGAGGAACAAAGGCCCAAAAAGAGGGACAGATTTTAAATATTGCTGTTATAAACTTAGAAAGTTGCTAGAATAACAGGATTTGTATTAGCATGCAATTTTTGAAGGATGTGAGGTCTGAAGCTGAAATGTATGGCATTATGTAGTTACTTCAGTCCCCCATGGTTTGCCAGAAAATCACAACATTTATGAGAAAAGACCAAAAACATGAGGTGGCCATCCGAACAGGTGGGGAGTATATATGGTGCTTCTGGAGACTGCTGGCCTCCTTGAAAGCAAATAGCCTTTCATTAGAATTCTCCCTACAACTTTCTATTACAGTGCTTTTAGGCTTGCAATTTCATATATTTTTTTCTTTTGACGTTTGACAGTAAGAAAAAAGTGGGAAAAAAATAATTACAGAAACATACTTTCAGACAGTACGTCCTATACAAGCTTACTGACCCTCTGTGCACCCTCTGAAGCTTGTGAGGAAAGTTACAGAAATAAGGGCCACACTGTCCCCAGCCCAACAGAAGATGGCGACCTCTGAGGTTTGTGAGGAAAGTTACAGAAATAATGACATAATCCCTGGCACCCCACACAAGCTAGAGTGACCGTCTGTGCACCTCTGAGCTGTTTTTAGACTTGGAGGAGTTCAGGTCAGAAGCCACTACTAAACCCCTGTCAAAATCAATTTATACAGCCTTGGTGCAGGGGTGCCCCCAGTCCCCAAGAAGTTCTGAAGGTCTAGGTGTTCTGTGATGCATTTCATCTCCCCTTTTGAGAGATGGCTGCCTAAATTGAAATAATCAGTTAATTCCATCCAGGCAACCCCCACCCCACCCCCGCTCCAGTTACCTATAGCCACTTCTAAGCACAATTCAGACATCAGATTGTGATAAAAGAGGAAGACCACATAATGCAGTTTACCTTTTGTTCCAAACATTTGCCACACACTAAAATACTCTATGTTGCTTCACACAACTCACACTCATTTTGCAAAACTAGAATAATAAGCAAACAAAGGGCAAACAGTCATTTTCCTCTGTATACAGCCCCAGCAGTTCTGCCTAGTCTGTCAGTGCATATCAGGTGCCCTGCTAAGTAGTCCATCTTACTTCTCACAATTGCACATTAATTCTGCAAAGCCAGATAGTGACTGCTTAAACTGAGCAAATGGCTAATGAGTCAGGTACTTTCATCCAGCCAACCACAACCCCCACCCAACATTTATAACCATAACTTCTGATGGCGGTATATTATTATTATTTCACTTAAATTGCTCTACACAAATACCTCTTTGATCACTGCCAGCATCATAAAAGAAAAAAATACTTACCTCACTGCTTCTGTCTTTATATCACACCATTCTCAGGAATGTCCCTGATTTTGTCTGATATACTTGACCTATCACTCATAATTTTTTTAATGATCAGGCACATTTCTGAAGATTACATTCAATTGGTAAATACAACCATTAGAGATTCATGCTTATTTTTTTTTCAATAATACATCATCTTGATGCAAAGAGTCCTGACTGAGCGCCATGGCTGCACACCTACATTCAAACATGGTACACGGTCTTTTCTCCATGACCTCACAATATTCATGATGTGATTTGACTTGAATGGGTCAATAACTGCCATAATAAATGCTCTTCCCACTACAAAAAATGCTAACAACTCCAAAATCCTTACCTCTCCTCCCCATCCTTCTAACACCTTTTTTCTTAAGTCTGTTTCAACTAGCTATTAAATCCTTACTCTCCAAACTCAAACCTTGCTGGTGGGAGGGTGGAGTAATGGTTAAGGTGTTTATCTTAGAAGCACAAGGTACATGGTTTGAATCTCACAGGGGGTAATTGGCTAGGCTTAAAAATGGTCCATGAGGGCAGCTAGCCTAGTAATAATCTATGAATCCCCCTCAGTAGATAATCTTCCTTCCTATTTCCTACCGATTGCTGCTGAACCTCTAGCCTATCCTGTTTCCATCCTGATTAACCGATCCATCTCTGAATCATACGTCCCAGCAATATAGAAAACATTCTTCACATTACCTATACACAAAGGTGGTAATTCTTCTGATATATCAAACTTCAGACCAATTGCTATACTGTCTCCCCTCTCTAAAATACTAGAGAAATAAATTCACAAGCAGATAATGCAGTACCTTCTTCAAGAGAGCCTTCTAACACACATACAACATGGATTCCATCCCAAACACAGTACCACAACTGCTCTAATATCCTTCATCAGTACTGTATCTCTGGCTCATGACAGCAATAAACTAGTTTCATGTCTATTCCTCGACCTCTCCAAAGACTTTGACACCATCTCCCATCCCCTCCTCTTGGACAAAATCCCATTTAAAATTCTCTCCTCCCACCACATCCTGTTTTTCTAGCTATCTCTCTAACCACCAGCAAGCTGTTAAATGGCACTCTGCACTATCCCCCCTTAACGTCTCAATGGGAGTCCCCCAAGGATCCATACTTGGGCCGCTGCTGTTTAATATTTTCACTAAACTACTTTACACCTTTTGCCCTCACTCCAAAATTGTACAATATGCAGATGATACGACTGTCATCACCATTGCTGACAATCCATCTGACCTCCACTCTACTACCCAAGCATCATTCAGTACTATAGATACATGGCTTTATGATAACAAATTAATTCTTAACCCTAAGAAAACTAAGCTCCTACTCTTCCTCCCCAAAAACCTCATAAATCTCAAAACTACATTTTCCATCCTATCAAGCAATAACACTATCATCACTGCTGAACCCAGCACTAAACTGCTGGGAGTCATAATAGACGATCAGCTTAGATTTGATCTCCAAGTTGCCAATTCTATCAAAAAAACTCACCGGAAACTTGGACACCTTTATCGCAACAAAAGACATTTAACCAGCACAGCCAGAATAACTCTCTCCCATGCATTTCTTCTTCCCACACTTCTTTATAGCTGTCAGTTATTCACTAACCTGAACACCACACTCATTACTAAACTGGAAACTACATATAATAAGGTGGCCAGATTCGCTGCAAACCAGACCTACAAATCTCGCCATTGCATATCCCTTAAACAATTGGACTGGTTCAAATTACCTCATTTTCTCCTACTACATCAACTACAAATTATCTACTCCATCCTCTATCTACCATCTTTCTGTCCTAGCCTTCTATCTATTATATCTAAATATTCCCCAGCCAGGACACTACATAGCTCAGACCAAGGCTTCCTACATATTTATAAACCCAAAACCAAAATAGGAAGTTTACTTTATAATTATAACCCTGTTGCAAATTGGAACCAACTCCCCCAAGAAATTAGGTCCCTTGACCATACCAAGCATTTCAAGCTAGCTACTCAAAAAGATACCTAACAAACAAATGGTCCTGTCACTGTAGTCACCCTCCTTGAATCAACCCTACCCCCTTTTCTTATACCTCCCCCTCTATCAGCCTGCTGCATTTCCTTATTCCCTATTTCTTCCACTATATCCTTTCCTTCTATTTTCCCTCTCTCTCATCTTCCTCTCCTCCCCTGCCCATCCCAAATAAACTTCTACCCCTCTATCCCACTTTTAAACACCTCATCCTCATTCTATATCTTTTTGTACTTATACTGTATATATAACCTAACAAGAAATATGATGTATTATTTCATTATTACATTGTACCTGAGTGTAGTTTTCTGTATGATTTATTGTAAATGTTATCTTGCTAGTTTGTCTAGTTGCCACTGATGATGTCTTAACTGCCTGTATGTATAATTTTATATACTCACTATGGAGTTTTTCTCCCCGGGGCTCCACTGAAAACGAGCCAACCGCTCAGCTGGACTAACCCGGCCAACAAATGTAAAATAAATAATAATAAAATGAAATAAGTGAAGCATCTCTCCCCTCAGGTGCCTGTCATATCATGGGCATGTTTTGTTTTAACAGGGTGCATTATTTATTTTTTTAGAGCAAAGAAATTATGTATTTCCATGTTCTGAAAAATAAGTAAATAAATATGGAAAGCGCGCCCCTAGAAGCATAATACCCTAGGCAACTACCTAGTTGCCTAGGCAGAAGGCCAGCCCTGCTAGGCTATTGGCCAAGTAAACCAATAGGAGCATAGCCTTTACAATTCCCTAGTCCTTCTGATATCCTAAAAAACCCTGAACGTTCTTACCTAACTGCTAATCATCTAGTATGTCAGGTCATCATTTAGTATGTAAGGTCAAACGTAGCCAGCCTGTAGTTTTGTTTTTGTCACAGTATATCCAAGTGTTGTCAAAGCTGATAGAGGTTCAAAGGCCATAAAGTAGACATTAAGTTTATTTTCCTCTGTCTGCCTTCATAGGGTCAAACAGGCAAAACATGGACTATGACTACTGTCAATTTTTTAATCAGCAGTTCCTTTAAATACTGCGTCATATGTGTACCATAATTCCAAATCACTTTTGTCCATAATGTCATAGATCCATATGTATACAACTATAGTATTTATACAGTTTTCCAATTCTTATGTTTTACTAATAATTCCTTACCATCCACTTTATAGCCTTCTGGAAAGCACAAAAACAAGTGCATTTCTTTTTGTTTCTTGTTTAATCTGTGTTAACTTATTTTATAGTGGAGACTTCCAGACATATTGTTTTTGCTCCTAGATGAGGTTACATCTCTAATATTTGCTACTGGAATATCATTTTCTTCATCAACCTTAAAACACATGTTCATATTTCTTCTGATAATAACTTCTTCCAGCATTATTCTCCACTGCTTTAAGGCTATTTTACTTTTGCTCTCCATAGACTTGTCAGTCAATTGTCTCTGTAGATTTAGTAATTTTCTCATTATGGCTGGCATAAGCACCTTATAAAACCCTATAGGCTTTCCTTATCAGAATAAAATGCCTTTCAGTAACCAAATCTTTTTCCACAGAGGTATGGGGGCAGTCAAGCAATTGATGGTTATAGGTACTTACTAGGCTGTTGAGACATAAGGATCATTGTAAGGCTAGGTATGCATTCCCATGAAACTTTTACACCTTGTATTTTAAGTACGAACAACACAGAGCCAGTCACCAGCTGTGGCAGGTTTGGATTTTCTGTTATATGGTTAGCCACACCCCCTGAAGGGTGATACAAATACCTGCCAATGAAAGGGTCTGTTACACACCTTCAGTCTGCATGGATGCTTTCACATACACATATGGTGAAGACTATTTTGTGAGTGCAGCATAGCAGAGCCATGTGCATGTCCCCAGCTCCAAATATTGCATCCTGTAATCCCATCCTCCAGTGGGTATAGGCACTGCAGCAGACTGGCACACACCCTCCCAGTGATGAGGGAGCTGGCACTAATTTCCCACATCTACCTCCCCTAATGCTCTTCAGTGTTTGAGTTACTAATCAATCCCACATAATCTAGATCATAGTTAGGGCTTTAGCATACAATACCACACAGCCAGTGTGTCCAAATTCTACTGTTTAAAGGCAAAGCCATAGCTGACCATTCAACATCCACATTCTTCTTATTTTCAGTTAAAAAGGGGGAACAAACTTTTTTCTGTGACAGGATTTTATTATGTAATTGTCCCTCTATTGTAAATTCTTTGATACAAATTTTGTCTTTGTTTGCTTGAATATCCAAAGTCTCACTCTTTATGCTTAGCCCTGAAACCCTGATTTTTCATTTCCTCAGTACTGCAGTGTTTGAGAGTTCTGTTACTGCTATTGGCCTCTGGATTCTTTTCATGAAGTTATCTGTTTTAACTCGCTACTGAAAAAGAGCTCTTCTTCACCCACATGGGGGAGTGTAGAGGTTTACAAATATGAGTATAAATATCACTAAATACTGAAGAATGGAAGAAATGACTAGGATTTCTTTTCCACATTTTACTTATCACCATTTAATATTTTGCGTTGCAGTACTTTGTTGTTTTGGCACCTGATTTTTATGTATATTTGGTGTGATGATCTGTTATTTGGGGACCATGTTTTGTCTGCCTTTAATATATCATCACATGTTCTATAACCTGCCATTTGTATATCATGATAATGCTATATACAACATTTAGTGAGCTGTGGTATAGCTGCATTTAGCAGATCTCTATATGGAAATAAATAGAAAGTTGTTTGCAGAAGTAGTGAAGGAGAAGAAAGACAAGAAAAAAAGAGAATATATGAGTAGACGAATCAGGAGAGTTTGTTGTATATATACACATTATAGAAGAGAAGGAGCTGCTCATATATGAAATATGGGACACACAGAGTGCCTTCAGGAAAAAAGGCTCAAGAGGTAAGAGCATTTACTTTGACTAAAAATGAGACATATTTGGACATTTTCTTTGAAACAGCTGCAGGACTAGAGACTTTTTTGGGAGAAAAAAGCTACATATCCATGGAATAAGTATACTGCTAAACCCTTTTATCATGAAACACAAAAGAAAGTGAATATTCAGTTTTGAACAGACACTGACAGAGAAACCGTTAAAAACATTTATTATAATTTTTGTAAATACTGCAGGTTAAAAGTACCGCAAAAGTATTGAACAACAGAGGATTACAAACTGGGAGTTGGGATTATGTTATATTCAAAAACAGATAATGGCATAATTATACATATTCCCAGTGTGATTAATGTTGAAAGAAAATAGAGATGTTGTAAGATACTGGGGGCAACTGAAAACGTGTTTTTTTGTGGAAAAGAAGGACATTTTGTGTGTAATTGTATTGCCACTGACAGATTTTTTGAAACCAGCCGACCAAGCACTACTGTGAAATTATAAACATTTTTTATAACACAGATATAATACTTCCTTTACTCTATCTTTGCCACATTCTACTAGCTTCATCCTCTCTTTTTCTCTCTCTTCAGAGCACACTCAAGCAACTCTGCAGTCTGCAGTTACCACTCCACCCATACAGTATAAGAAGGAATCAATACTGCAAAACTAAACAAGAATATACATTTTGAGCCTAAGAGCAGGGTCAGTCCACCCAGGCATTCTACTTGTATGTGTTATAGTGAAGCTTTAACATTAGCAGTGTTACTTAGTAGTTCTCAGCTTGCTAAGAAAACTGACTGTTGTATCCTTGTGCCCCCCCCCCCCAGCTAGTGTAGTAATCCTAACTGTCCAATAGACAGTATACACTTAATTCAGACCCTTCCTATTCTCTGTGATTGAATTAACCCTCAGGCAGCCCTTTCAATGCTGTCTGCCTTAGCTGGTATCACATCTGTTTATTTACATCTCTATACATTCCCCTTCATTGCTAATGTATCTCCCTACTCTAATCTGTGCACAAACTGGCTACTAATAAGCAAGTCAATGTGAAGACACACTACCAACCTTAATAAAATTTTCGGTCTCTTCTCTCCTTCACTTTACAGGTAGAGTTTGAATTATTACTCACCCCCTCTGAGGCCTTCACTGATAGATTTCCACTGCTTGCCTCTCTGGTTTGGCTGGTTTCTTTGCATTGTACCTGGTTTACACCCCTTGTGCTATCCCCCTCCCCCAATACTAAGTCTATATTAGATTCCTGCTGTGCATGGAGCCATCTTTAAAAGAGTACAACGGGTTTCTATGTAGCATTCCTCAACTTCTCAGTCCTTTGGCTCCCTATTTAGATTTCCCTCCATAAAGCAACAACATTGAGGCGTTTAAAATATTTATAATTCACCATATTTCTCTAATTGGAACATACCTTAGCGTAGTGTGATGGCTTCACTTTCAAATACATGTTCTCACGATGTAGTAAAGCTTGTTCAAGTCCCCTATTTAATCATGTCATCAAGGCCTGGCAGTTCAGGTACTTTTTCTAACCACTTTTCTCCCCAAATGTGACATCACCAAGGCCGGCCACTCATTCTAAGTAAAGCAGTCAAACCCACCCATTTTGTAATGTAACTGCTCCCTTGGCCTTCCCCCACCCATTGAGTGCTCAAACGCAGCTGCTGAAGGTAGGAAAGTTATTTTGTAGCTTTTGTTTTCAGTACGCTGTGTTTTGACATTGGAACAACTTGTGTACATCTCACTACAGAAGCCTTTCACGTTGCTTACAAATCTGTGAGTACGATATTCTCTCTTTTTAAATGATTTACTTGTTTTATTTTTCATCAACGTGTTGCTACGATAATCCCTGATGTCCATCCCTTTATTGCTTTACCTTTACCAATAATAAAATGAATGGCTGTATAAAAGAGACTTTAATATGAAAGCCGTTACCAGTAGGTTTTTTTTCAGCATTCTGGAATATTAAAATCTCTTCCATACATCGATTCACTTTATTATTTATATCGTATTTCCGTGGTTTTACTTGTTTTTTTATTTATTTGCAGTTGTAAACTTCTGAATTTGTTTGTCCTTTGCTGCGGCATTGTTTCTGAGTTGGTGCACATTTTAATGGTTGCCAATAGCAACCGATTTCCTGTATTGCTGTTCTCTTTCCCTTTACGACTGCTTTGCTTTTATAAATAAAGACGAACGGCTGTATCAAAAAGCAGTGTGGAATATTGCAGCCTCCTTTTGATACAGCCGTTCATTTTATTACATTTATGGTGTATTCCTTTTTTTCCCCCTAGGCTGTATTTATTTTACTTATTTTAGTACTACTTTACATTTATGGTTGCTGATATCACCAGACATCACCAGCCTACAGGTGTGTGTGTGACATCAGCTAATGCCAGTACTCTGTCTCAGTCCGAGATGTAGTTTGAACTGTTTCAGAGAGAATCAATGTAAACACTTTGGGGGGAGGGTGCTGGCTAGCCTCCATACTAAGTGACTGTGTTTACTGTCTGTATTTCATTCTTTTGTCCCTCTTAGAAATGTACATACCAGTCACAACAAATATCCAATTAAAGCAGTTATTTTCCCTCCAATCCCTGTGTATTTTTTTCAAATTGATGTGATTTTGCCACAGAGGAATTAGCAGTGCTAAGACCTGTAGGCGGACCCATGCGTGCATTGCATGCTAACATTCCATTCCCGGTCAATTCAAACCCAAAAGTGCGTGGAAATGCAATTGCTGCTTCGCATCAATCTTGCTGGAAGAGTCACAGTAAGGAGAAATGAGAGATTTTCCCCCAAGACTCCATTATGGAAGGAAGCTCCGTTTATGGTGATAGTAAGGAGAGAGATTATATCAATGCTGGTTTCGCTGTGCTCCATTTATGTGCTCCATTTGTTATACAGGCTGCATTTTTAGTTGTTATGCAGGCTGAGAGGTTTTAGTTATGCATGCTGAGGTCCGTTTTAATTTTATTTATGCTCAGTTTATGGTTGAGAGGTTTTAGTTATGCAGGCTGAAGTCCGGAGGTCCGTTTTTAATTTTAATTATACATTGTGTGTGGTTTTAGTTTTGCAAGATGAAGTCCTTTACTTGTGCTGTGTAGGCTGTGCTCCGTGAGAGGTTTCCATTTTAATTTTATTTCTGCAGGCAGGCTTAGTCCATTGTAATTTTACTTATGCAGTGTCTGTAGGCTTTTCTAAGAGTATACAAGTAATGATTAAAATTGTGTCCCTGGTTTGGGGCCTTTGTCCCCCCCCCAATAAATGTTGGCTTTTTCCAGATATCCTATGCTGTGTAGTTCTTCAGGGGGAGAGGAGTTTAGTGCTGCGTAGGCCAAGTCTGTTTTGTTAGTAGCACAACAGGTAGTAGCATACTTGCTTTGGATACAGAAGGCTGTGGGTTCTACTCCCACAGTATGTAGATGGATTGCTGATACTATAATGTGTTATACTATAAAGGGGTGGATGCTGCAGTCCTGAGAATGTCCTCTTTGGCAGAGATATTCAGTAACTATGTGCAACTTTTTTAACAGTAACTTTGTGGAGTTTTTCTCCCCGGGCCTCCTAGGAAAATGTTTTTTTTTTCCACCCAGTAGGACTTTCCTAGTTACCAAATGTAAATAAATAAACTATAAACTATGAACCTGTTATCAGTTTGCAGTCCATTTCCTACTGTAATATTACTAGCCAAGAGAGGCTCACTGGTGCAGCAACATACATGGCTGATGACAGATGGCATTTTCGGGTGTTTTTGCTGTGCTTTAAATTGTGGCAAAGAACGTTTGCAGTTACTGTGCATTTTTCCATGTTTAGTTTCCTGTAATAACTTAAAAGCCACTGCCTTAGGACATCATATCTTGGTCAGCTGAGTGTTCAGACTCTGTGTACATTTTCATATAACGAATGTTTGCCCTCTGTATGTCTCAACCTCTTAGCTCAAGCAATCTGGACAAAGCTGAGCATAATGGGGGCTACACAGGCTTTTAAAAATATGTGCATATTTTCAATATTGCTGTTACAAACAGAGAGTTGATTACATGTTTTTGTATTGTTATGCTTTTTCTGAAGGCTATGAAGTCTGAAACATTAATATGTCATTCTTTAATGACTTCCATTCTCGGTGGTTTGTCCAGAAAAAGACAGTTTTTATGAGAAACCGTGCTAAAATATCTGGCAAAAATCTGGACAGTTAGGAGGTATGTTGCCAACCTATTTTAGATGAGGATGTATAGTGTTAACCATCGCACAGTGTTGGACTAGCTGAAGGGGAGGACATCATCTGCAGTCATTGGGGTGCAGTGGTGACATGCTCGTGGCATTTAACTGTAATTTTGAAGCAGGCCCCTGTAACTCTGAGTAAGAGCAAAAGGTTAAGGCAATAGTACTGCTTGGTGTTCTGGCATGCATAGCAATTTTTAGTGCTGGTGCATTATCTGGGAAGTGTAGGGAGTGCTTCCATCGGCTTTACGCAGTTTTGATGAATGCTTTTTCAGCACTGTTTACATGTCATATACCCTTGATCCTCATGGTCATTTTATACATTTCATTGTTATATATTGCATGAGACACTAAGGTTATCATTTGGGTTAATTTGTAACACTCTGTGATGGGATCATTTTCATAATTATTTATATAAGTAGCTTATGATAAGGATGACCTTGTGCCATGACTAAAATTATTTTGGCTTTAAGACAGTATGTACATGATTTTGCATTTTAGGCTCCTTGCAGTTTCAGTAATTGTTGTTTTTGTTTTTTTTTTTGTTTTTTTTTTATGCAGTCTGGTATAATTTTCGCTACGTAATGGTATTATACAAACAACTTTATTTCAGCTCTGTCATAGATATTAGGCAACCCATCATTTATAGCACCAGCTTCACTTTTAAGTCTGCTTTATTTATATCATTAGCCACAGGCCTTCTATGTTAGCCTGTACTTCAGAGAAGGAGATACCAAACAGGAGATGTCAAAGGACAGAACCCTGTGGTACTCCACTTGTCAATGCTTTGATGTCAGATTTGGAGTCTGCAACTTTTATAGTTTGGGTTCTGTCAGTGAGCCAGTTGGCAACCCATCTTGTGATGCAGCGATTTATACAAAGTTCAGCTGTAATTCCAGAATTTGGGATGGTATTGAAAGTCTTGGCTAGGTTCAGATAGGCAGTGTGAACCACCTTGCTCTTGTCTACGGCTTCGGTGACACCCTCAAAGAAGTCGATCAGGTTCAGGAGGCATGATCTGCATTTCACAAAGCCGAACAGGGTGGGGTACATAGTTTGGAGGTTAACAATGTCTTTGTTTATGAGTACCATGATGATACATTCCATGGCCTTGCTGACCAGGCTCGCCAGGCTAAAAATTCTCGTGGTCAGTGGTAGCTCCTTCCTTGTGGGAGTGGGATAAGTGTTGCTGTGCACCATTTAGTGGGCACAAATACTGATGTGAGGCTATGATTAAACATGGTGCTTAGGTGGGGAAGCAGTTAATTCTGAATTTCATGTAAAATGCAGCTTCCACACCTTAAGTCTGAAAATGAATTCACATACTCACATGAACAGGAGTAGTTGCATATTGATGGATAAAGGTGTATGGGCATGTCGGGTGGTTACTAAACTGCAAAACTGGTATGTAATGGTGGGGATATTTGGAAGGCATGAGCGAACACACCAGTATATTACAGTCACAGCACCAATTGCACTGGAGGCTGGTCAATAGATTTAGTAAGGGATTTTGTCCGTGCACAAATATTTCAAAAGTGATTCTTTGCAGTGGCATCCATTATCTGATTCAAGGTAAATTAACCTTGATGTCCTTTATTAAAAAAAATGTATTACTTTGTGATAATTGACTTCTGGACACAAGAAAAAGGAAGGGTAGAATGTAGCAATGTGGTTTGTATGTACAAAGACAAATCCAGGGACACTGCAAAAGTTTTTCTTGCAAACCAACCAGTGGAGTAAAAACATATGTAGGCAAACACTGCATACCAACACACTTTGCACATGTCAATCTCAGTTTTTAACAAGGTGGAAGCATGAAGTGATACCTTAACACTTAATTTAATAAAGATCTAAACTGGTTCATAGTCTAAATGTTTTATTCTTTAGCTCCTTAGTGTTGCTACATAAAATGGATGTGAATGCAGTCAAGTAAGGCCATGGCTATAGTGCAGCAAAAAAAAAATGTCCTCTCTAACAAAGGAAATGCTAGAGCAAAGATTAAATTACATGAGACAAGCACCCTGCTGAGATCTGCCAATCAATGGAATTGCCAGGTCAAATTACCCTCAGGACTTTGACAGCTAGGGAAGGTAAGTGTTACGGGGGAGGGGAGAAGTCAATGGACTGGAATTCATTGTCTCACAAATTAGTGCCATTTAAACTAAATTAGAAAAAAGGCAGCACTAAACAGCACTTTGAGTGTGTTCTGTGACATTTGCACTGTTTCTGTTTTAAGTAGTCATTCAGCAGCAGGGAATGTTACTTACACTGTTCTATTTTACTCAGTACTTTGTACGCATGCAACATCTATGAAATGACAGGAGCTTTAGGCAAATGGAGGCCTGCATGATGTAACATTTTTGAGCCAAACAATGAATTCTGGGATACTGAATGGCAACCTGATTTATCCAAACCACGTCATTATGCTAGCCTCCACGTGGTCAGAGTCTGGAATTACATATAAAAATATTTAAAATCCTGTAAATAATCCCAGAGTGCTGTTAAAGTGTAGGAAACATCATGCCATGATGAATTAAACATGTTTTTTGAGTCTGTGGGTGCGGTACTCCTTTAAATTACTAATCTCCCACCAGGACACAAGTGCTCTTCAGCAATTGAATTCTGCCTGCTGGTAAGCCATTAGACCTCAGGAATTTGTTAAAGTGTACAGATTTGTAAAGTAACACTTACTTTTTGCCACCCATTACTTTTGTCCTGCTGGGCTCAGCCACGCTCCTTTCACCCTAGCAAATGCTCGGACTGTCTCCGCTCCTCTGCCCTGCTCCCAATTCTCACCCGCCCCCACTACCTCTATATTTATATTAATCCCAACCACACCCACACCTCAACCTGATATCACCTCCACCAATCATAGCTCCTCAAGTCAAATCACATTACACCACACCCACTTGCCCCACCACACAATACTTCCAACCACTCACATTCTATCTAGGCATTATTACATCACCCCACACTACTTACCCATCCACATATAGTACAACCCTGTAATTCCTATCCACACTTCCACATAGAACCAACTTAAACTTTATAACTATGACTATCACACAACTAAGTCTGTTCTGTCTTCTCATAATTCTTTATAACTCCAAAAGTTATCACTCTAGCAATATCCCTAAACTTAGTAGCACAACACTATATTATGCACTCTCATATACAGACACCGCACATTATAATAACATCTGCCCACAATTTTTCAAGAACTACATAACTGACCACTTCAAAACTAAACACATATGCTCTCATTCCTTCTCCAAAAAAAACCCACAATACTTTATCACACTCATCACCAAACTTAAACATCTGTATCACAATTTCAACACCAGGCACAACATAAGTGGGGACATCCACCCCAACCATCCTGTCTAACACAAACATCTCCAACCCAATTATCAGAACATAGTACCCCCACTATCTTCATTCCTGGGCAAATCAGCAACAGCAGCAAAACTAACCATCTCTGAATGATAAATATTAATATTAGAAGTATCAGAAATAAAATACCTGAACTCCAGGCCACAATAGCACACTACTCCCCAGACATAGTTGCTTTAACAGAAACCTGGCTAAATAAAAACATAGCTAACTCAGAAGTTCTCCCTACCGGCTACAATATCGTTAGACAAGACAGACCACTTCGTAAAGGGGGTGGAACTGCCTTACTGTACAAGTCCAACTTAACTTTACATCAAATACCAAACTCCTACCCCTCCCCCAATAATTGGGACATACTTATCAAACAACTTCAACTTCACCCTAAAAAGATCATCACCATGATTGTGATCTATAGTCCACCTGGTAATGCACCTGCTAGCCTTGAAGACTTCTTATCCTGGTGTTCTTCCACATACTCACAAGAAACCATTATTCTGGGGGATTTCAACCTAGATTGGTTCACCTGTATATCAGAACCACCAAGTAATTTAATAAATCTCCATGGCTACCAGCAGCTAGTCCAAATTCTAACTAGATGTGATAAAAACTGTAAAAGGGAATCCATCCTTGACTGGGCCTTAACTAACAACCCCACATTGTACCCCCACACAGGCAGTCTCCCAGATACCAAGTGATCACAACATAATATACCTTATACGTAGTAGAACAAGCCTATACAAAACCACTAACTATAAATCCACTAGAAACACAAAAACTTTCTCTCCTGAGGACCTCAATAGTCTACTCTATAACTGTGACTGGACCCCCTAAAAACCCTCCCACTTGACCAGTCTGTAGCATATTTCAACAAAACATTTCTACAACACCTAGACACTGTCACTCCATTGCACAAAATCAAGTTTAGAACCTCTACAAACCCCTGGCTCAGTAAAGAAACTATATAAATTCTCAAGTCCAGAGACACTGCCTGGCTTTACCTATCAAAAATGCCAAAGAAACACAAAGCCTAACTAAGTACCAAGAACTGCACAACCATGCAAAAAAATGCATTAGGCAGGACAAAAAATCATACTACATGACATTACAAACTAAATACCAACACAACCCCCAGATATTTTGGAAAAATGTAAACCAGCTACTAAAATCCACCCAAAAGGCTACCCCCAAACCAACCACCCCTGACATTAAAGTTCCCATTGAAACACAATTCAACTCCTACTTTGTAAATTCAATTCTTTCCTTAGTATCAAAGGACAGTTCCAACCTCACTATCCCCCTCCAACACAAATAATACTAATACAAGCTTTACCCTCAAAACAGTTTCCCCCACCTCATTCAAAAGCATGATCTCCAAACTAAAAACTCATCAACAGCAGCCAACCTACTCCCCAGCTATTTCTTGAAACTCACAGCAGATGCTATTGCTATCCCAAACTCCACTCTCATAAACAGATCAATTGTTGAAAACTATGTGTCCAAACTCTGGAAAATATCCTGTGTTACACCCATACATAAAGATGGGACCTCCACTGAACTTAATAACTATAGACCCATTGCTATACCCCCCTGGCCAAAATCCTAGAAAAACGCATCCATACCCAGGTGCTAAAATATTTCCTATACAACAACATCCTGTCACCCACTCAACATGGTTTCAGACATGCCCATACTACCACTACAGCCCTCCTCTGCTTCACAGACACAATAAACCATCTCAAATATGAAGGCCTGCAGGTGTCAACTCTTTTTTTGGATATGTCCAAAGCATTTGACACAGTCTCACACCAAATCCTGCTAAACAAACTAAACCAATATCACCTATCAGATTCCACTCTTACCTGATTCCAAAGCTACTTAACTGACAGGTACCAGGCTGTGAAATTGGCAAATTCTCTCTCTCCTCAGCTGCCCATAACTGTAGGACTCCCACAGGGTTCTATTTTAGGACCACTACTATTCACAGTCTTCACAAATTACCTCCATACCTCCACATAGCCTGCATCTATCATTCAGTATGCAGCCGATATTACCTTAATCTGTGCTGCACAAAATATTCCCACCCTCCTGCAAACAACTCAACTAGCATTCTCTGACACTGAAACTACCTTACCAAAGCCCAACTTATCTTCAATCCAAAGAAAACTCAGCTTTTGACTATAACCAGTTCTAACAAAAACACTGATAACAGTCAATTCACTATCTACTCCACAAATGCTACTCCAATCACTCCAGTGGCACAGGCTAAGCTATTGGAAATAACCATAGACTCCCACTTAAAATTTGATAGACATCTCAACTTAACTATTAAAAAAGTACATGCCAAACTGGCATCCCTCTACTGTATCAAACCATTTCTTACCAACAACACAAGATCAGCCATTGCTCACTCCCAGCTTCTATCCACCCTACTCCATGCATCTCACATTCTGACTAATCTCAACAAAATTGAACTAAGCAAGATGGAAGCCTGCTATAACAGAATTGCCTGCTTTGCTGCAAATTGCTCATATAGAACTCATCACCGTACTGCTTTGAGCCAGCTCCACTGGCTTGAACTGCCCAACCTCCTAACCTACAATCAGCTCTGCCTCTGTCAGTCTATCTATTACCTCCCCAATAAATGTTCTGCCCTCAAAAACCTAGTACAACATCACTCAGCCAAAAGGCCTCTTAGATCATCAAGCACACTACTACTAAGGAACTCTCTTTCCACTAGCATACAAAACACATTGTCCAAAGCCTCCTTTAAAAACCTCATTAGGCAACGTCTCAAGCAAAGTCGGCAGTGCCATGACTGCTCCCCAGGCTAGTGAAAGTGAATAAGGTACACATACTAAGTCTAGAGTACTTGATAATAGTTTTCACTCTTACTCACAAACACTGGCTAATGTTCAATGTATGTATGTATCTATGTACTATGTATGTATTCTACCTATGTTCCAAATTTCAGCTGTAAACCACAAACTCTATTAATTACCTTTATTTTTAAATTAATGTTTTCTTGTTTCTTCTGTCCACTGTAACTGTTGATGTGCTGAATACCACTGTAAAAACATGTCTATTGTAATTTGTGTGTATACTGATCATGTCTAAACAACTAAATGTATCTGTAATTATTTTTTTGTGTGGAGCTTTTCTCTCCGGGCCTCTGCTGAAAAAGGGCCTTTTCGGCTCAGTCAGACACCCCTGGTTAACAAATGTAAAATAAAATAAAATAAAAATTGTGATAAAAAGAAATGCTTTGTATGGGGAGATATGGACATGATGCAAAAAACTATGAAATGGAATGTTAGGTTTTTTTTTTTTTTTTTTTTTTAAAGAACAAATGGAAAAATTATATCTAGAAGGAAATTTAATTGATAATGGAAAAGAGTAAGGAAAAGGACAGTTCATCTTAGTAATGACAGTACTGAATGCTAGATTAGGAAGCAGTTCAATCTCGAACCAATTAGAATAAGAGTCCACTAACACCAAGTAATGTTGACCATTCCATTCAAAAATCTCAGTGGCTACTGTCGACCAAGGTAGTTCAGGAATCTGGTTTAGCTGAAGTGGTTCCTTCTGTTGATGTGGCTTTGTACTATTACATACAGAACAAGATAAAAGTACTCTCTCAATGTCTTGTGACATAGAAGGCCAAAATACTAGTCCTCTCACCTTCCTTTTAGTAGAATAAGTTTGCAAGAAAGCAATAGACGCTGGTTGCAAGCACTTTGGAACAATGACCTATTGTGACAATGCTATTGCCAGACAAAATCTCATCTCTGTAAGGAAAATAAGGTTAGCAAGATTGCTTTAATGGCCATCCTTGATTGAGAAAGTGGTTGAGCTTTTGTAAAACTGGATCTGAGGTTGCATGATTTATAAGCTCATCAAGAAATGCAGAAGACAAATTTCTCACTTCCATGACTTCAAAATCATGTTTCTCATTCTCGTGCTGTTCAGTGGCATTTCTGGGTGATCTGGATAAATTATCAGCAAGACAAAGAAGTTTGCATTTTGGTGGACAAGACTGAAATTGTACTTCTGCAATTTCAACATTGTATGCTGCAATCTGGCTAGAGCTGTATGCATAGACTTTCTCAAAATAGTGACTAGAAGTTAGTGATCTGTTTCAGTCTAGATAGGTCTACCATGAATATAATAACGGAACTTGGAACATGCAAATACAATTGCCAAGAGCTCTTTCTCTATCTGGGCATACTGCATTTTCAGTTTGGGTTAGAGATCTGGATGCATAGGCAACAGGCTGACCCTCTTGAAGAGTGACTACACCAAGACCAAATTTCAAAGCAACACAGAAAAGAGTACCTGGTTTGTGAACATCCTAGTATCTGAGAGTTGGTGGACTGGCAATTCTCTGTTTCAGGACATCAAATGCTGTTTGGTGTTGTTCCAACCATTACCAGGATACATCTTTATATGTCAGCTCTCTGAGCAGTGCTGTTAGTTGGCTCAGATCTGGAATGAGCTTGCCTAGATAGTTAACCATGCCAAGAAAATGCTTGAAGGGCTTGAACATTGTCTGGAGCTGGCATCTCAAGAACAGCTGTTTGCTTAGAAGGCTCTGGTCATAAGCCTGAACTGGTAAATAAATGACCAACATAAATAACTTCTCATAACCTGCACTTGTACTTCTGAGGATTTAGATTAAGATTCACACATGTGCCCTTTCCAGAACTTTCTTGAGGTTTCTGCCATGCTCAGCTTCACCACTACTTCCTACTAGAATATCATCTACTATAACAGCACAGGGTTCCCCAGAAAAAATTAGCCCCATTGCACGTTGAAAGACTTCTCTGGCAGAAGTTATCCCAAATGGCATTCTCAAAAATATGTACCTGCCAAAAGTAGTACTAAACGTAATTAGCAACAAGGATTTCTTGTCAAGCAAAATTTGCCAAAATCAACTCTTTGCATCTAAGACAGAAAAACAGTGGCATTTGGCATCAGAGCTGCAACTTCTTCGACTGTACATATTGAATGATGAGGTCTTTTCAGTTCTTTATTCAAATCTCGTGGATCAGTACATATTCTGATATCATCTGAGCTACCACCATGGAAAATGCCCATTCAGTTGGGGTTGAAGAATCAACTGGACAAATTACACCTTGCTGCAACAATTTTATCTAGCTCAGCTTTGACTCTATTCTGCATAGCTATTGGAACTTTCCCAGCTGGCCTGACAACTGGGCTGACATCTGGGTCTAACTTCATGGAATACACAACTGGTAGTTTGTCTAGTTTGTCTTCGGAAAGATCAGCATAGGTAGAGAAAATATACTGGTCAAACTTAGAGCAGTAGTCTTTTAAACCAACATGATGGACTTCCTTATTAAATGAAAGCAGTTCCATTTTCAAACTGTCTATGAGCTCTAATAATGACTGTATGTGCCTCTTGACCACATAAAATAATAAGATGTAGCTTCACCCAGCAGAGCAACATGAAAGTACTACTGAGCCCTCAGTTTGAATCTCTTCACCACCATAAGCAACAAGTTTAGCACACTTTGCCAAATCAAGCTTCTCACCAGCACCATCCATCCTCAACCCCTTTTTCCCATTTTGCACATGGGGTCAGGGTGTCACTTCCGCAGTGACAATCTTGAGCCAAGGCTTACACCGCAAGCCTGGTAGCTAGCCCATTCGCACCACTCAGTCACACACACTCTCTCACCTATGGCCAATTTAGGGTGTCAAATCCACCTACTGCATGTCTTTGCAATGCGGGAGGAAACTGGAGCACCTGGAGGAAACCAACATGACTACAGGGAGGACATGCAGACTCCACAAAGAAGGCACCCCAGCTGAGAATCAAACCAGAAAATCTCTTGATGTGAGGTGACAATGGTAACCACTAAAGCCACCCAAAGTTACATACTCCCCATTGGGGTATTAAACCCCGGTCTCCTGCTTGACAGGCGTGGATACTCACCACTATGCACATACTCTAGCAAATGTTTTTGCAGACATAACATTGCACTTTGAACCTGTGTCAACTTTGAGCTCTATGAGTTTTCATTTATCCGAACAGTACAAAATACTTCATTCTTTGCCCATAAATCTACTGCATTAACTGTTTCATGAAGCACTGACATACCATCAACATAAAAAGTAGGGTCACAGGTTTTTAACAAATAAACTTGTTTCTTTGAATGTTCCCTCTTAATAAAAGAATGAGCTTTATTTGATTTAAAAATCCTTTGAAAATGATTCCACTTATTACATTTGTGGCATTGCTGACCAAACAGTTGGCTATAAAATTGGGTGGGGACCCATTCTTTGAGGTTGCTGATTCACCCTTATGCTTCACTGAGACTGTGTGGTTTCCAGAGCATGCATTGGAACTTGCTAGAAAGCTACAGGTTTTCCCAGTGTGTGTTACAGGGGTTACAGTTTCTGCCATGTGCTTGGGCCTGTTTCTTTTAACCACATGCTGCATACTATCAACATTGGCTTTAGAAGTTACTGGAAACATACATCTATCATTTGTAAGCATATTTGTGTGCTTTTCTGTAAGCTCATATATCTGACAAATCTCAATGGCCTTATTCAAAGTTAAATCACTGTCACGAGGCAAAATCTTTCTCACAGCACCATCTTTAATACCACACACATCTGTCTTTTATCAATTCATTCCTTAAATAACCAAATCTGCACATTTTGGCCTTGTTTCTCAAATTAGTTATATATGCTGCAAAAGTTTCACCAGGATTTTGATCCCTTGTGTAAAATAAGTGTCTTTCCATTGTAATCTTCATTTGGGGGTTACACATTTCTCTAAATTTACATTTTAAGGGTTCCTCCCTTGATTCAGCCAGTACAACTATATGATGGTTCCCCCTCTCCTGCAAAGACAGCAGGTGCATACATAAATGAACGCTCCCTTTCTATTGCTTCTGACCCAGCTAACTTAAGCAGAATAAATGCCTTTGTATGGTCATCTTTATCAGAAAATGCAGTCTGTATGAAAATGTTGTGCTCTTGCTGAAATACTCTCCAGTTCTCTGCAATATTATGGTCAAACACTAGTGGAGTTGGCTTCCGAAATCCATCTGCCATGCCAACAAATTGTGCCCAAACACACTGAAAAAAATGGCCCTTGTAATTATGTACAAACAAGCACACAGCCAGCACTTATAACATTCAAATCCAAATAAATTGTTTGAAATGCTTTAGTTTGTGAAAAACATGTGGACACTACATACACTTCAGACAACTGCAATAGCTTTGATTAATGTGAAAAAGTAGGGCTTAGCGAAAAAATGCAGTAATTTCCCTTATTTTATACATTTTATGTGATTTGGACTTTATTTCAAACATTTTCCATAGTTATTTTGAATATTTATATTACTATATTGTAGTTCTGAATATTTCTGTTACTTAGAAATTTGTTTAGAGCATTCTGAATGCCTTATTTCATATTTTGTGAATAAGAAATAGTTTGAGCAAGTTTTAATATCTGAAATTTGTTTCTGACCTGTTTTGCAAATTATATTGCAGTAGGGATGATTCACTGCTGTATATTCCTCCTGTCTTAACTGAGTGCCTCTCGTTTCGGACTAAAGAAAATGGATCCCATTCTGGCACTATGTCGCTTGTCTCTCTCTAGTATAGATGACAAACAGGCGGGGAAGTTTGTTTATATGCTTTATTACATAGAAACACATAAGGATGAATAGCGGTATTACAAAATATACACAAACTGATTACCTGACAGACTACACAGACATACATGCTTATATCTCAAAAGCACACTACAAAATGGCAGTCAGGCTCACACATGCTCGCTATTTATACACTTGTGCAAGTCCCTGGAAAGCTTCTTAAAGGTATACATACACATTGATCTGCAGATATGAAGATTAACCTCCACAAAACATTCAGTGGGATCACAGGATTTGTGGGGAAGGGGAGCCAAGTTAGGCGAATCCTAATATTCACAATCACCCAGATAAGTACATATTTTTTTATGAACAATTCTAAGAAACTTCATGACTCAAAGGGCATAGAATGTTTAGAAATGACTTGGTATTAACTATATAGAGCTTTGCAAAATATGCTTATATGATAGGAAATAACGCAAGTCTAAAATGGCCTTCTATGGATTTAAGTGAGGCAACAGTTGAAAAAGAGGCATCCCTTGACAAAGTGTATAAAAACAACATTTTGAGGATTAAAGCTCATTTTTAAATGATTGCTTGTGGGGCAACAGCCAAAGGTTTGAGTACAATATATACATTTAAAAGTAATCCTCCCTACAAATGGAATTAAAATAAAGCAGTTTGCTTGGTTCAATTAAGGGTATGTGATCAGAACCACACGCACTTCATTCTAGGTTAGAAATTACACAGCTGGAGTGAGAGTCGTCTGAAAACACTTTAGTGTATTGTAACTGCACGTTTTGTTTTGTAGGGGTTAAACTGCATCTGTTCAGGAGGTCGAACTGTACATAACCTGTAGGCAATGACTTAAGATATTAACTTTAAGAAAATTCTGAGAAGAAAAATTCTCAACTGAGATGGAACTGCATTTCAGCTAGTTAATGCCCAATTTAACTGCTGTTTTGTATTACATTTTAAGAACCATATCAGATTTGAGTTCCTAAGTGTTTATCAGCATGACCCACATTGTTCTCAAACACAAAAACCTCTGTATAGCGCTGGATATCTAAGTATTGTAAACTGCATGCATGTGTGACTAAATCTGGTTTCCACCCACATTCCAAAGACGACATGCAGTAGGTGGACTGGATACCCTAAATTGGCCATAGGTGTGTGTGTGTGTGTGTGTGTGTGTGTGTGTGTGTGTGTGTGTGTGTGTGTGTGTGTGTGTGTGTATATGGGTGTGCGTGTGTGTGCGTGTCTGCATGTGTGTGCATGTGCACGTGTGCTTGTGTGTGTGTGCGCACACGTGGTTTGTGTGTGTGTGTGTGTGTGTGTGTGTGTGTGTGTGTGTGTGTGTGTGTGTGTGTGTGTGTGTGTGTGCGCGGTGTGTACATGTGTGTGTGTGTGTGTGTGTGTGTGTGTGTGTGTGTGCACGCTCGAGCGAGAGAATATGTGTGTGTGTGTGTGTGTGTGTGTGTGTGTGTGTGTGTGTGTGTGTGTGTGTGTGTGTATACAAGTGGGTGTTGTAGAAGAACTATCACAGCAGGGCTAGCCATCTGCCGCTCTAAGCTTTAGCTCTAGATGATTGTTGCTTTGGAAATGACACCCCAACCACATGTGCAAATGGGAAAAAGTTGCTGTGGATGGATCTGCCACCAGTGAAAGATTCTAAGTGCACCATGGTCTTTATAAGGAGATAGTCTAGTACCTTATCCCTCCCCATAGATGTTGTACTTGGTTATGGATAGGACCAATAAGACATAATCAACAGTGATTTTTGGGGAGGGAAGACAACTGTGGAATAGGGGAAACAATAGAATGAGTAGGTGGTATAAAGACAGAGCTAAATTTATCTGCTAGGATATAGGTTACTGACTTGAAAGCAAAGTATATGATATTGTTATGAATGAGCTTGGAACTTTGCTGGATGTTATAGTAATTTTAAGTTTTTTAACACAGTTGAAGAAAATTATATTGTTTTTAGTGGAAGTAGCAACCATAAGTTTTTTTATGTGTTGTAGAGATGGAGTTTTATTGATGGTAATAGTTTCTTCTTTTACTCTACAGTTTAATATGAGAGGTTCACTATAAGGGTCTGATCTTAAAAGATTTATACGAGTTAAAATGTTATATAAATAAAACAGTATTGTTCTGGTTATATTTTGTGTTTAACATTTTGTCTGTTCTTCAACTTGCGTTTGAATGTCGGTATCCCACAATTCCATTGGAGCGGGTGGGGTTACATAATTATGTATGTAAATTTTATGTTAATCAGTGTACGGATTTTTGGCCAGTTGTACCTACTTTTCTTGGGCCTTTGTTCAGGTTTTTGATGTTTTCAGGTTGAGAGATATGCAGATGTAACAAAGGAAAAAAATGAAAAGAATACAGGCAGTGTGGGGTGCAAGTTGTTTGGTAGGAAATGACACATGTTCTGAAATTCTTAATTTTATATGTAATTATATTAGTACCAGGATGGGTAGTGATATGAAAGAGACAGTGATTCATGCATATATTAATACAATGTATATTTTAACTGTAACCTAAGGAAAGAAAAGGGAAAAATAACACATGATATTAAGATGTTAAGGGATTTAATAAAATGTAGAAATGTAAAAGTAGGAAAAAACAGAGAATACACATATAAAAGAAGAATTTTTAAGACTGAAATTGTTTATAATTTATTCTATAGACATGAAAAAAAAAAATAACAGTGGAGTACACATAGCAGAGTTTTCTGATCATAGCGCAGTAGAGGCTGGAATAAGGAGAGACAATGAAATAATAAAAGAGTGAATGGGGTAAAGAGATTAACTGCAGAGTTTTAGAAAAGGGGGAAGAAATGATAAAAGAGAAAGAAGTACTATGTAAAATCATATGACAATGAGACAGTTTTATAAAAACTGCAAAGCACATAGAGTTTACCACGTGATAGATCGCAAGGTCAACAGATGTGTCAAGGGTTAAATGGGCTTCTATATACAGCTCTTATTGGACCGGTTATAGAATATTGTGTCCCTCCTATAACCTTTGCACATGCTTTCTGGTGCAACTGCAGAATGTACAAAACAGAATTGAAGGGCTTCAGCGATTGACATGTAGCCAAATACTACACTACCTCTGTTCTCTGTATTTAATCATCATCTTAAAGGAGACCTATGTCTGACATACAGAGCATTAAAGGAACTTCTACTGTTTGAAGCGCTTTGCTTAGAATACCACCCTGCAGGCATGAACACAAGAGGTCACTTTACCTCAGTAAAAATTAATACCACTCATACTGTGAAGCATGACAAATGAGTATCTCAGGCTCCCATGCCTAAAGAATAAATTCTCCCAGTCAATTAAATCCAGCCCACCATCCATAACAACTGTAATTTCCAACATGGGATCTATGGTAATCTTGAGATGTTTCAATGAACCTTTGACTCTACAGTACAGCAATGCTTCTTAAGATCAACACTATTCCATAATTAAACAAGACTTCAGATAATATAAAGCCAGATTATAATGATGTAATTCACTGACTGGCCTGCTGGTGTTGGGGCAAGATGTCCTGGTGTGCTACAGGCACCCTAACATTGATTAGCAGCCCAGCTGTTTCAGAGGTCAGTCACTGGCCACTTCTTCCCCAAGTAACAGGACTTCAGTGAAATCCACCTCTATTCCTCCTCTACAGAAGCCTAGCAGCTATTCATGTATTTATGTATTTACGCTTTTTTGACTGGGTTAATCCCACCAGGCCAATGGCCTCTTTCAAGGGTGACCTGAGGTAGTATTCATAATGACTAGCAGAAATTTGGTCAGGGCACCATTGAATTTCCCCTATACTTTTCAATAAATGCCATCAGATCTATTACATCTACCTGAGCTACCGCCTATTTAGGGAGATGGAACCTCAGGTCACTATTTCATCCAAAGGAGCCCTAGGGCACAGATTCACTGAAAGTCTAGTAGTTATCATATGCAGAGGAGTAGTCACATGGAACCATCCCTGTATATATGTCACTTACTGCTGGGCTACAATGGAGTGCTGGGTAAAGTCTATACATGTTAACAAAAATGTGGGACAACTAACTAACCTCAACTCTTCCCTGAAAACCAAACTCAGCCAATGTTATAACAAAATAGCAAAATTTGCTACAGGTCAACCTCATAAATCTCATCACTGCCTATCTCTTAAACTACTTAACTGGCTTGAACTTCCTCTGCAACTACACATAAACCAGCTACTTTTTACTATTAAATTACTCAACAACCCCATAGTTTCTCCTGCCATCTCCTCCATCTTACTTTCCATCTTACTATAATCTGGATCTATGCTATTCAGATAAAAATCTACTATCTATCTATAAACCTCTGAGGTCCAGTGGCCTTACTCTCTACTCTTATTGTGTAGCCAAAGCTTGGAACTACTTGCCACTAACTTTTAGACAAGTTCCTCATTACCAAATGTTCAAGTCCCACCTTAAAGAACATCTTTCCAAATCCTAGGTATGCTCATGTTCTTCTCATACCTAGCTATCATCTTGTCATATATTTAATATCCTTCTAGTCCTATTAACTTCCTTTTCTTTCTGCTCACCATAATTCTATTACTTTTGAACCCTGAACTCTCTACCTTTACACTTTCTTATTCTCTCTCTCAAGTCTTCTCTCTCCATCAGTCTATTCACATGTATCACCTTTAACCAAAATGTAAATTGTAGGTCTAATTCTTGCTGGTAAACTCCCGTTAATTCCTGCTAGCAAAACATTGTATCCAACTATGTATTTTTTTTTTATAATCTATGTATTTTTTATAATCTATGTAATTTTTACCATATGTAATGTCTCGCTGTTTATTGTCCTGTATTTATTTCTTCTCTGTCTGTCTTTATATGGAGCTTTTCTCCACAGGCCTCCATTGAAAATGGATAATATCTATCCAGTCAGGCTTTCCTGTTTACCAAATGTCAAATAAATAAACAGAACAATGATCGTCCTGCTGGTGATATTCCAGCACACTGCCTCCATAGTGGTTTCTCAAGGTGGAAAGCTGGACCCCCCCCCCCCCACATCCAGCCCACACGCACACACTCATTTGTGTTGTATTGCATTGTTCATGGTCATTGAGAACTTTGGGGAGCATGTTATGTGTCTACAGGTGGAGCATGGCTGGTCACAGAGGTTAGAAGGTGTCCAGAAGAATCAAAGAATTATTTAAAAAAAAAATCTAATCTTTGAGGAAACAAAAGTTAATGTGCTCTAAAACATAAATAAAAGCTCAACCCAAAGGCAAAAGAGAATTTGGAGGCTATTGCCTTGTGAACATAAACAAACATAATCATTACTCAAGAGGGGAAGTAGGAACACTGCAGTCAGAGCTTTCAGTGTAAACGTTTACTGGCTGGGGTAACACTAGCCTTTGCAATAACACTAATTTTTACTATAACACTTTTCTTACACTGGGAATTGTTCAGGTGCACTAATTAAAATCCATTGCAATTATTCAATTATATTTTCCAAGGGGAGCACTCATGCTTTGACTACTGAGCCCTTATATATTTCATGATCCCATTCTGGCTTTTCAGTTGCACCTATCTTTGGATATACATACCTAGTTTCAGGCTTCATCTACCTCTTTACATTATGTACTTAATTTTGGAGGCTTGTTTTAAATCCTCTCACATGATTTTCTGAATCCCCCTATCACACATGATTTTGAAGGTATTTATTCCACAGGAAACCAGACTACATGACCAACATATTGGTGACACCAGTATTTTAAAGAAAAAGGACCCATATACATATCTCTCAACCTCTTAGTGCAAGAAATCTGGACAAAGTCTGACAAAATGGTGGTACAAAGGCCCCAAAATAGGGACAGGTTTTATATATTGCTCTTATAAACTTAGAAAGTTGTTAGAGTAGCAGGGTTTGGGTTAACATACATTTTCTGAGGGATTTGAAGTCTGAAACTCAAAAGTATGTCATTATTTAGTGACTTCAATCTTCAGATCATCCCAGCAATTTGCCAAAAAAAGCACAAATATTCTGAGGAATAGACCAAAAATATGAGGCAAAAATCTGGATACTCTGTAAAAATCTGGACAATTGTGAGGTATGCCCGTATGTTACTTCTCCGTTTTCTAAAAGGAAAAATAAATGCCTCTGTGAGGCAGATTTTTGCAATATCATTCCTTAAAGTCTACAGATTTCACACAATGTCTTTGATAATGTGCTTATATTTTTGTCACTCTCAGTTTTTAAAACCTCTGTTTCTGAGTGGTATCTCACAATCCTACAAGATGTGTGAAGAGTTTTGTACTAGTGAGTAAAAATTAGCATTCAAGTATTATGCTTATTAAGTACCAAGATTTTTTTTTTTGGCTGGCTGTACCTACTTTTCAAGAGCATTTGCATGATTTTTCAGAATCTGTAGGTTAAAAGGTATGATCCCACTTCTAAAAATGCTAAGAAAGAGAAGCATCTGCCAAAAGCAATTTGTTTATTACTCTGAAATTACAAGCATGGATGCATTGTATATTCTGGAGCCATTATAATGGATAATTACATATGTGCTTGCTGCTCTGTTTGATATCTCTATCACATATAATAACTGGGTGATTATTTAAATTAGGCACACTATTAGTTAAAAAACATACTTGTCTTAAATTAATTGCTACCTGGCATTACATTTTTTGAATTAAGCATGCTTGGTTTTCATACCCATTTTATTAATTTGGTAAATAGGACATTAAGGCACATGTCATTTTAAGGATTTTCCCCAAAGAACAAAGATCTTTCCCATGTCCTGTGTAAATGAAGGAAGATGGGCTTCAAAACCGTCTCTAGCTCTGCACTCATTTTTATGAACACTGCAAATGACTGCAGAATTAGCCACAATATAGATATTATATGGCATATAAAAATGTACACTGCGGTATGAAAGCTATTTTAGCTACTATGCTGATTTTGCTGCTTACTGGATTAGTCTATGCAACTGTGGTTTGAACGATTTTAATACTCAGAGTTCAGCACTGGAAAACCTTGCTAACTCCATTAATTGTGTCCATTAGATTGCAGTTCCATGTACATCCATTGCGACTCAGCACTTCCACAAGCTGCAGATCTTACACAGTCTGAAGGGTGGTTTAAACTCAAATCCAAGCAGTATCTTAATGAAGCAAAGCCTGAAATTTCAAATGATGGGAAATGATCTGTAACTGGAAGTGAATGAAATCTGGCTGTTGGTGGCTAGTGTTTTGATCAAACATGTTGTTCCTTATAATAAATCTTTGCCAGCTTCACAGAAAATTCTGAGCACTAGTCTTTTTACATTCACATGTAGTCACTTCCAAGAGAACTGCTCATAACTACAGCAGCTGAAAATCTGTGTGAGTGGAATTCTTCGCTTACAATAACATCCAACTGAACAGACAGTTTTACTTGTGTTATAAACAAATGTAGTGTATCGCTTAATCAAGTAAACAGTGTGGTCACAAATTTAGATATGGCATCTGCTGGCTTTTGTTATATTTACATGGTAGTGCTTTACTGTTAATCCTGCATTCACAGATATATTTATTTTATAGCATACGTTTTAGCATTGCCCACAGTTTAAAGCAAGTGGGTAACATTAATTTATTTTAATATACAGTGGTAGACTGCCATTGGTTATATACAGTTTTTATAGCAAGAAAAACTGTCAGGTTCTTTGGTTAGTAACTAACATCTGAGCATGTGTTATGTTTCCATAGGTGCACAATCAGACATCCAGATGTGATTTTTTTTCTCCCCCAAAGAAATACTTAGCAAACTAATAAGCAGTCCTGCAGCCTGCTATAAAATACTACATTTCTGCAAGGTTTTATGACACTTAATTTAATTAAACATTTGCTACACACACACACACACACACACACACACACACACACACACACACACACACACACACACACACACACACACACACACACAGATGCAGGCATAGGCACAGACAGAAAAACACACGCACACAAACATGGAGCATGTAAAAAGAAATGCATAGAGAAACATTTTAATGTGTGTGCATCAAAATATATATTTCTGTACATACTATCAACCAAAATGCACTAATACATTAATTAAGCTTATATTACAAAAAAAAAGATGCCACTTTAGGGTTCAAAGTCTCAATTTATATTCCCCTTAACCCCAAGGCAGAAGTGTTACATATCTCAGAAAAAAAACGATCCAGCATGTTCTTAGTAGATACATTCTTCCTCTGCTTTATGCCAAATATGGCTGTATGTTTGGGTTGTAATATAATATAATATTAGGGATTGGTGTTTGATTTTAATTCCTTGAATTCCCTCTGTGTTTGGATTGCATAGTATACAAGCATACCATTCAGATTTGGAACATAAACACCACAGGTGGGATTCATGAACATTGTACCAAACATACTAGGACCAGTATGCAGTAGAACTGTTTACAAAAGCCCTATGTGCATCACAAAGGGTGATATGTGATGCAGTAATGCCTTGTATGCTGTCTTACCCCATTGTGTATTATAGTACTCTGTGTATGGAATTCAGATGCAAGGTGTATATGCAGGTAATACACTCATGTCACATTGTCACCTGTCAATCATGTCCCCTGACAGTCTGTGCCTAGGGCAGGCACCACCCTCAACACACCATAGTTATGACTCTGTGCTGACCATCCACTCATGGATGCTTACTAGGTCTTCTGCAAGCTAGTTCTGGACCGACATAGGTTCCTGAGGAAATAAAACATATAGCCAAATGTCATCAGTATAACAATTATATCATAATCTTCCTAATGAATAATGTCTCCCAAAGGCAATTATATGCAGTGAAGAGAAAGATACTCATCACAGAACCCTGCTGTACACCGCAGAGAAAGCAGAAGGAATTCAAATTCTAGAATGGCTGGTGTGTTTTTTTTTTTTTTTTTTGCTTTTTTATTATAATTGCTGATATTCATGTAGGCATCGATGTCGTTTTGAAACCAATTTCAGTGGTTTACAAGTTCCCAAACCCTGTCCAATGTGAAATATACCTAAAGCTTAGTCTAATTTTAGCCCTAACAACAGTATTATCATAGCCATTACCTTAACTTTGAGCTTAACTGAATTCTGAATCTTAAGTCTAGAAGTATGACTAATATCCTAGCCATAGTTTAGAAATCATCATAAGGTTATGAATAGGTCTGTTGCAACAGTATCTCTAATATTGTCATAGGCCTAGGCCGGAAACTAACAGATCAATTAAGTCATAGTCCTAGCCGTAAGTGTAATCACAGGGATAAAGTTAACTACTGCTACCTTTAATCTATACTAGGCAAAAGTAAAACTCAAAAAATAGTTCTAACCAAAGCCCTATCCATAACCCTTACTCTGTGGTAACTGTTAAGGATACAGTTGGTCATACAACAGTTCTAGCCCTAAACACAACATGTAACCACTAACCCCAGGACAATTATTACTATTGGAGTTAGGGTTATGGTTATGGTCAGATATGCAATAATTCCTCCCCACACCATAGATAAATATTTAAGCCAATCACAAACTCTAGCTCTAGCCACAATTCTGTGCCCAACATTCACCCTAACGTTATAATTAAGATTAGAATTATGGATAACTTTGGACACACTTATAACACTGCTTGTTCTCGTCCAAGTCTAAGACTGACAGCTCATCCAAACTTTAGGCCTAGTCAGAACTTTAGTCTTAGCCTTAAGCATAACTCTAAATGAGGTTAGGAGTCAGGGTAGGTCTCAGCTTCAGTGTGCATTGAGATTACAGTTATGGAACAGGAATGTTAGTAACAGTGTTAGAATAAAGGTTAGGTCGAGAATTAGCTTTGAGCCAGGTAAATCTAATTTTCAGATATTATTATTAAAAAGTTTGGTGCAAATCTGTAATTATTCAGGAAAGAAATATATGAAATTCTGATTCTGAGATATATATAATATCTAATTTAGAAATGTATTTGTATACACTGTGAATTAGTTAACTAAGATGTTTTTGAGATCATATGTAATATATTTAGATAATGCATTCAGATATCACATATGTGGAAAACTAAAGCAAGTCTCCATTTTGTCAAAATTAATCCAAAATTAACTCACTTCCAGAGCTGAGAATAATATACATATTACAAATTATGATATTCTGAAGACAGATTTTGTACCATTTTGAAACATTAAATACAAATCTAGGAAAACTTTCTAAGTTTTACATATATCATAAGTTCAAAATGGTTGATCTGTAACATTCACACTTCAAAAGGCTTTTTCAGAAGTGCTGTTGAAATTTCATAGTCCATAACAATGCACATATGAATTTTTGAAATCAAAAAGTCCAATACTGTCACTTTGGAATGCTGCATTACATCCGCGCAGCCACGCACTATATTTTGACAACAGAAAAATTTGTCAGTGTCTGTCAAAATAGTACAGCACGTATAGCAGATATTTAAGTCTTATGCAGTTCAGTGACATATTCTGATCTCTTCAAGGGAAATTGCAATGCAAGAGTCATCCTGTCATCATTAAATAATAAAACTACCAAATGTCAAACTTTCACAAAAAAAGGAGGTTGTGAGACTCCCTGGATGTGCAAGTCCTGAAATTTCAGCTTAAATGCTCAACTGGTGTGCCTGCAGTGGTACTTTTTTTCTACATTGTTATAATTTATTGTTTATATTTATTTTTCTACAATAAGATCTGCGGTGGTGGTGGTGCTGCAGTAGCGTTGTCGCCTCACAGCAAAACGTTGTCCCGTTCGATTCTCAGCTAGAGCGTCTACTGTGGAGACATGCGTGAATGGGCGTACCTTCGTTGAAGGTTGTGCGTTAGGGCCGGCAACTCAGCACATAAAAATCAACTGACAATCATTAGCGGACCAGAGTTCCACTGTGGCGTCCCCTAAGTGGGAAAAGCTGAAGGACACAACATTTATTTTTACATTAAGAAATATAATATGAACAATGTAGCTTTGAAAAATACCTGATTTCATGTTATTTATATAAAGCATCACGGCTGGCATAATAAATGTTTATAAGTTTGCCAAACTGATTAACTTTGCAACCAGTTATAATGGCCATTTGATGGAGTTGCTTTTTCAGCTTCTAGTAGTTAATCTCTGACTCTACAGTAGAAACAATCTCATGGTGAAGGACTTCCTAATCCTATTCCAGTTCACATTGGAGCGCTTTAGTGAGCTAAACCTCGCCACAACAATAAATAGAATATGCTGGAGGGATAGATTCCTGTCACAGAGACTCCCCATGCTTTGGAACAAAATTCCAAATTACATCAGGCAGAGCACCTCACTAACACTCTTCAAGAGAAACCTTGACGAGTGGATGGGTAACAGAAAATACACCCCGGGATCACTTCATTGGCTCTGCTTGAACAGAGGATCAGTTAATTAATCAATGGGGCGGCAAAAGCCGGCACACTCTGGCTAGGTTTATAAATGCCCTCTGGCAGATAGCCCAGTACCTACCTATGAACTTATGAACCTATGAATAATTTTAAAACTGAGCAATGCAGGCTTTACTTCATCAGATTTAAAACATGTGGTACTAGGCAACTTTATATCACTTAGTAACCTGCATTCAATTTAATCAATCACAATATGCCTGCAGATAATTAAATGTGTCACACCCTTTAATCTAACTAGGAATTTGATTGTGACCACTTTATTTAAACCTGACTACCTATATGAGTGTTCACCAGTGGTACTCTCCCTACTCAGGCCTGTGTGATGCGACTGACACAGAGCATATAGAACCTCAGCAGTTAAATCATAACAACAGACTGTGAAAAAGTAATTTTGCCAGGGGATCTCATCCCCCCAGACACCCAGTGTGGTGGCTCTGCTCCCACACCCTTGATTTGTATGCATTTACATACATACAGACTTCAGCAGTTAAATCATAACGACAGACTGTGAAAAAGTAATTTTGCCAGGGGATCTCATCTCCCCAGACACCCAGTGTGGTGGCTCTGCTCCCACACACTTGATTTGTATGCATTTACATACAGACAGACTATTTTCTATGATTGCACCAGCTCAGCTGGAAGGGAAATACAATTTCTCCTTTTTCTCTAAGTCATTGCAATCTTGTAGACTTTGAGACCATGGGTACAAGGGGCAGGCCTCCTGCAAAAAAAAAAAAAAAAAAAGAATTATATTAAAATATGACTTAGTTGAATGTACTGCCATTATATATCATGCAAAAGTAACAGTGTTCACAGTAGACTAGACTGTGTATTAAAATTTGAGCACTCACAAACCCTTTTACTTTTTGACTTCTTTTGTCATTTTCTTACAGTATTGTGTGTTATCCAACAGTTCTTCTCTGTTGCCATAATTCACTTTATCTGTTATGTAGAATAACTACATACCTCTCAACTGCACAGATTTTTGCAAAATGTCCAGATTTTGGCCTCATATTTTTGGTCTGTTTTGCATGTATGTGTGGTTTTCTGGCAAATTAGTGGTAAATCATTACAGATTGAAGTTGGAAAGTAATGACATATATTTGAATTTCAGACTTCACATCCTTCAGAAAATTCATGCTAATGCAAAACCTATTATTCTATCAACTATATGTGAAGCATATGTTTGTTATGTCACAAGTGATAATCCATTAAAGGTGTTTGGGAAAAAAACTTTCTAAGTTTGTAAGAGTAGTATTTAAAAATTGTCCCTATTTTTGGTCCTTTGTCCCTCTTTTATTTATGGCTTTGTCCAGCTTTCTTGCTCTAAGAGGTTGAGAGTTATGACTGTAGTGGTTTATAGGATTATATTAGGCTAATGACCACAAGGTCCTTTTTAAGCTTAGCCATGCATCTCAAATGTATCTCACGAGTTTAGTGCCCTAGTGATTATTTTTAGGGGTATGTGTAAGCTAGGGCATATGTGATCAAACATTTACAGGTTGCCTCTGTACATTAAAGACATAGTTGACAGACCAGGTGCGAATTTCTAGTTTCCCATCCATTGGTTTTAGTTATAATTGAATAGGGTCAGGGAAGAACTCTGCTTCACATGGATGGAAAGCCTGTCCCAGAAAAGGGGTCTTCTCTGAGACACATACCTGTTACTCCAACATGTCCTGTTTATGTAACAAGTAAGGTTTAAGTCCTTGGATTTGGGTAGCTCTGATGCTATTTGTTTTGCATACATGCAAGATGGCCATCAGACTGGGATACTGGAATGCCTTGTGTGCCAGACATAGACCACACTTCAAACATCTGTAAGAGACACAGTATAGGGCTTTTAGGTGACCTACATAGTGACATGTTGCTAACCCCCTGTATTCTTTTTGTGATGAACATCTGTAGACTTTCCAATTGTTTCATGTACCTGTTCAGGTAAATACTAAAGGGGGCATTGTTATCCTATATCTATTCTTATTAACCGCTCTAGCTCTGAACAGTATGTCCCCTTGCTTTGGAAAATATCTTATGTCACACCCCTGCACAAAGGCGGCCCCTCTACTGACCTTTCCAATTACACGCCCATAGCTATACTTTCTCCACTTGCCAAAATCTTAGAAAAATGCCTACATAAACAGACATTAGACCACCTCCTAACATATAACCTTCTACCTTTTCAGCATGGCTTCCACCCCAAACATAGTACCAATACCGCCCTATTAAGTTTCACCACCACTGTAAACCACCTCAAAAACAACAACCACCTTGTCTCTGCCATCTTCCTTGACATTTCAAAAGCCTTTGACACTGAATTCCATCAAATACTCCTAAACAAACTTACCTCTCTTAATTTCAGCTCCAGTACCCATCAGTGGTTCCACAGCTACCTCTCCAGCCGTAAACAAGCCACCATATGGGAACACAAGCTATCACCCCTTTTGCCCATCACTGTCAGCGTTTCACAAGGATCTATCTTAGGCCCACTTCCTTTATCATCTTTACTAATGATAATCTTTATACTGCAGCTTCACCTGCCTTTATCATTCAATATGCTGATGATATGTTCCTTATTTGCTCTGCCCCCACCTTATATGAACTCCAAGTAAACTCTCAGACTGCCCTTAATAACATTGAGAAATACCTCTCAGATCACCAACTCATTCTAAACCCTAACAAGATCAAACTTATGTTATTTTCTAATTCCTCCAATGAAAACCAGAAAACTCACCTCTCTATCTTCGGCTTTAATGGTACAAAAATTGAACATGTTGAATATATTAAACTCTTTGGTGTTACCTTAGACTGCAATCTAAAATTTGACAGACAAAAGTCTACACAAAATTAGATGCACTCTACAGGGCTAAACCATATGTTACTAACCATGCAAGACTGCTGAATCATACACTAATATCCTGTAGAAACATGTATACAAATGCATGGATCTCGCCATACCCAATAGAACCAAGATGCTCTCCTCAAAAAAAAGTAAGCCAATCTGGTGGTCCCCTGCCATAAACAAACTCTACAACAGAAAGAGGAAACTGATGCAAAATAAGGTGCAGTCCCAAGACTGGAAAAACTACCTTATCAGCCTCAAGAAAAAGTTGAGATCCCTCATCACATCCTCTAAAGCTAGGTATGAAAACAGAATTGCAGTAGATAGTAAAGACAACACAAGGCCTTCTATAGTTATGTAAAGAATCTCCACAGCAATACCCAGATTTGCTTAGAGCTGTTGCACAATGGCGCCTCATACACCGAACCAACAGATATTGCCAATATACTAGCCGACAAATTCAGTGCCAACTTTACCCCTGTCTCCCCCCGAAAGGACCAATCACAATACGAGTAGATTGCCAGGCACCCAGTATTACTGCTGCACAGGTTAAAGCAGCACTGTTCAAGGCCAAGAATACAGCTTCTATGGGACCTGACACTATCCCTGGCTGTGTTCTACATGAACTACAGAGTGAACTGGCATCTCACCTGTGTGCCCTGTTCAATCAAAGACTCACCTCAGGCTTTGTCCCTACTGAATGGTGCACTGCTACAGTCATCTCTCTTCACAAAGTAGGAGTGACTAGAGACCCTGGGAACTATCGCCCCATTAGCCTGATGAGTCTGATATGCAAAGCTATGGAATGCATCATCATGGACCTAATAAACAAGGATACAGGGAATCACCAAACTCTGGATCCCACACAGTTTGGTTTTGTGAAGGGTAGATCATGCCTGCTAAACCTGGTCAACTTCTTTGAGTCAGTCACCACAGCTATGGATGAAGGCAAGGTGGTTCATACAGCCTACCTTGATCTGGCCAAGGCCTTTGATACCATTCTCCACTCAGGAATCATAGAAAAACTCACTAAGCTAGGCATCAACCTCTACATCACTAGGTGGTTTGCAAACTGGCTCATAGATAGAACCCACAGTGTGAAAGTAGCTAACTCCAAGTCAGGGTTCGGTCCTGGATCCTCTCCTGTTTGGTACCTACTTGTCTGAAGTTCAGGCCAACACAAATGGACTCTGGCTGACAAAGTTTGCAGATGATTGTAAGTTGGGAGCCATAATTAACTCCCCAAGTGATGTTGACATCCTACAGAAAGGCCTCACTGAGACCAACGACTGGTATCAGAACAAAAATGTGTCATCATCCCCTTTGGGGAAAAAACAGATTCCCATGAATTACCACATCAATGGTAGTCCACTGAATACAGAAGGTGTCATAAGAGATCTGGAAACACAGGTTGACAGCAACCTCTCTTTTGACCACCATATTGCCACTGTGGTCAGAAAGTCCTTCTATGTGGCACATCTCATTACTAAGGGTTTTGCATCCAGAAAGAAAGAGGTCATTGTCTTCCTCTATTCTTCCCTCATTAGGCCAATCATTGAGTACAATGCCCCATTTGGCATGTACCTCACTAGACACCTGCAACAACTGGAGAGAGCACAAAAGTACCTCACAAAGAGGATACTAGGACTTAAACACTTGTCCTATATGGACAGACTCAAAAAACTCCAACTATTCTCTGTCTCATATCACCTACTTAGAGGCGATCTCTGCTTGACTTTCAAAGCCATGTCTGACTCACCTCTGTTAGAAATGCTACATCTAAAGAAATCCCAATCCCTCCGCACTACATGCTCCAGAGACCTCAACCTCATTACCACAATCAACAGAACAAGTTGGAGGGACAAGTTCATAACCCAGAGACAGCCCATGCTATGGAACAGACTTCCCATACATGTCAAGTGGAGTGCCTCACTGGCCCTCTTCAAGAGAAATCTTGATGAGTGGATGGGAAATAGGAAATTCACCCCAGGTATTACTCCAGTGGCTCTACTTGACAGAGGCACTGGGAACTAAGGTCGGGTCGCACAATGCCAGGGTAATCCTATGGGCTAGGCTTGTAAAGGTTCCAGGGCCATTAGCCTAGTACACACCTATGAACCTATAAGAGTAGCTAATGCCAGAACTCACCTACTTTCCACCCTTCTCTATTCTTCTCAAGTCTTCACAAACCTTCGTAAATCTGAACTGAATAACCTAGAAGTCTGCTATAATAAAATCGCCAAACTTGCAGCTAACCTTCCCTATAGAACTCACCATTGTATCGCCCTGCAAAAACTAAACTGGATTGAACTCCCAAACTTACTAGCCACAAACCAGCTAATAGTAGTCCATTCTGTTATCCATAAACCTAACTATTGCCCAGCCGTATCCAACCTCGTACAACATCTAATCTTACCTCACTCAGATCAGCTGATAAAAGCTTGCTCAAAGTTATCAAAACCGGCAACTCTTTTGGCGATTCTTTATACAGCTTCTCCATAGCAAAACTTGTAATTCCCTTCTCAGCATCTAGTATTTATACCCAATACACATAGCTTCAAACAACTCCTTTCTAACTATTTCTCCAATCACTGATTATGCTCCTGTACTTCCTCTGGCTAAGCAAATACACTACCCTGCTTCTGTCTTTCTGCTTATTCTAACTCAATATTGATTGATTTTATTGTTTGTCTTACTGATGTCATACTTGGATATTTTAGATTTTTTTTATTTTATCAGCTATTATTCACTAGATCTATACTGTACTATGTAATTATGTACATTTCTTAGTAATCTTTTTGTATTGTAACATGTATATCTGACTATAAATATCGTAATCTTTACTTTGGGAGCTTTTCTCCCCGGGGTCTATGCCAGGGGCGGCTCGTGCTATTGGTCTGCAGGACTGCAGCCCTCCCATCTAGAAATAAAAATAAATAAAAACATTAAACATAAACTTTAAAAATATATATTTTTCTATTTTCATGGAGTACCGGCTGCTGCGCATGCGCGAACACACTGCCCTGCCCCGCAGATGCCCAGGAATCTCTGCGAACTCTGACTGCCACTCAGGCAGTCCAGATGCAGAGAAGGTATTTTCTGCCCCACAAATGCCCAAGATGCCGTGCGGTAGACGACCGCGCAGAAGAGAGGAGCTCCGGACTGCTTGAGCCGCAGACAGGACCAATCAGGAGAGAGGTAAACAGGGATTCAAGTGCAGGACCAATCAGGAGTGAGGTAAGTTCTCCTGCAGGGAAGCGTTACGTCGAGCGCGGGTTTGCTGTGAGTAGAATGGAGTTGGATAGTGCTGCGAGACGGATTACAGCTTTCCGGACCCTTTGCTGAGAGAATGGAGTGCTTTCCAGGTGTGTGAGATGGATTACAGCTTTGAATGGAGTGCTTTCCGGACCCAGGTAAGGTGTGTATGTGTGTGTGTGTGTGTGTGTGTGTGTGTGTGTGTGTGTGTGTGTGTGTGTGTGTGTGTGTGTGTGTGTGTGTGTTTGTGTGTGTGTGTGTGTGTGTGTGTGTGCACGTGCGTGTGTGTGTAAGTGTGCATTTTTTTTGTTTGTTTTTAATAGAAAAGTCATACTTCTGTGAAACAGAGATTTTTACCAGTAACTAAGTTTCTAATTCAGGGGAATCAGTGCAGTGTTGGTCAAGGAACAATAGTGCAACTCTTTTTTTTCTTGCACTGATTTAAGAAGGGCTGTGGAGTTTTGACAGTGTGGCCCTCGCGAGAAGGCATGTATTACATATTCTTAACAGTACCTTGTAAAAAGTACTACATCCTCAACACCCTTTTTCCCATTTTCTATATGGGGTCCCACCATCTCAACACTTGTCACCTCTCTTGATTCAGTGGCACTCTCCTACTTTCTTTGAAGTCATGCCTGGCTGTCACAGGTCTTTTGTCTCACATATGGGTAGCATCTCCTCCACATCCCATTGACTTTATTATTCTTAGAGATCACTGCACCTTGGCAAAAATACGGACCTTGAATAATGTTTGCCTACACCAGTTTCCTTGTTGTTCCAGAGCACTGTCTGGTTAAGTGACTTGTACAGATTCATATATTAGAGCACTCCCATAAGGTGGGATAACTATCTTCTACTTTATTAGGGCAGAAATGTATATAGAAGATGGTGGTATCACAGTTGTTGCTATCTTATGAGCTACAAAAATATATATTATGTAGAATCATGAGTTTTTGAAAGAATGTACAAGAATTTAGAGAATGGGAGATCTGTATGTGCTTCTTTCCAGATTTAGACCAGTAATCTCTACTGGTGTTTGTTACGAATTCTATCCAACAGTTACATTTATGAGGACAAGAATACAAGGGTAAAGTGATAACGTTGTGCTTCAATTGAAATACAGTTTTGTGTTTGTCTGAAGAGCCAAACAAATAATTGAAAGTTAGAGTTATGTTTAGTAGAAGTTTATAGACACTGCAGTATGCAAGGGGTTTAACAAAGGGAATGAAAGTGATTTTACATTCTAAGCAGTAGCAGTAGCAGTGGTTGTGGCAAGTTTTTGATTTTTTTAATGTACAAAAGAGAATCTTGCCTTGGCATAAGAAACCTGTGCAGGATAATTTGGAGATGTGTTGTTTAAAGCTGAACTAGTTCCTTTTTCTTAATCCTTTTAGTTCATACCTAGTTACTGAGCATGATAGTCCAGGTTATTCTTTCTGTTTTTGTTTTTATGTGTATTTCTCTCTGTATATAGGTTGACATCTTCTGTGGTGTATTCTTTTCTGGATTTCTTGTTTCTTTTATCATGTTTTTCTTATAGATGGCTTAATTTTCCATTTTTCCAAAGTTTCTTTCATTTCTTCTGCTCTTTGACTGGTAGAATTATTTTTCACTATCAGATGTCTCATTAACTTTTTTGGAGTTTCAAAGTCATCAGACTCAGTATATACTGCTTGTTTTTATTCTTCTGATTCTATATTACTGTGTGCCTTTTTATGCTTTTGTGTGTGTAATTTGTTCTCTTGCTAATTTTTCTTTCCTTAATCCTGTGACATTTTTTGTTGGATTATTTCTTTCCTTAATTGGCTTTGTCTTTGTTGCTTAATATTTGCTCTGTGTTGTAGTCCTATTTTTTTTACAGATTGGGCAGTTCTAGTTTTTTTCCTTGTGTATTGGTATTTTATGATTTGTGGTTGTTATATGGGAAATGCTGTGAAGTTAGTTCTGTATCATCAGTAAATTAGGAAATGCTGTTGAAATTGTCAATTCTATATCGTCAGTGTATATCTTTCTTTTTGCATTATTATGGTATTACGATTTCTTTTACACTCTAAGTCCCCTCTTATGATCTGTATTTCTTTTCTTCTTTTGGCAATGTTGTCACTTTTTTGTAGTCATTGTTGCAGTGTGTACTTTTCTTTGGCTGCTGATATTTCAAGTTTGGTTTGTTGTGAATTCTCTGTAGTTGCAGTCGTAGGAGTTGGATGAGCTACAAATTAAATGTGTCATTTTTCTGTGATACAAATTATTTTCATAAACAATATAAATGGCACTATTTTCTGCAAATTTTTAAATGGTATAACTACTATTTTATATTTCTCTTGTTTATTTTCATTTTGTTTTTTACTTTTTTTTGGGGGGGTTATATGCTTGATGATGATGATGACTGATATTTTTAAGATGTACACTAGGGATGTTCTGTGATGGCAGAAGAATGGTGATAATTACTTGGTAAATTGTTGATGCCACTCCAAGGATAGTGGTGTGTGTGTGTGTGTGTGTGTGTGTGTGTGTGTGTGTGTGTGTGTGTGTGTGTGTGTGTGTGTGTGTGTGAAATGCCCATAACCAGTTTTTAGCATAACCAGTTTTTAGTCAAATGAGATTTGAGAAGAATTTTGAATGAATTTGGGGGTGTTAGCTGTGCAAAGAATGGGCTGGGGAATTGAGTTTCAAATTTTGGAGATGTGCTTTTATACCTACAAGGGCAGATCCATCTTGTGTAACACCATGATTAAGGTCCTTTTCATCAAAAGGTAAGAAAAAATCTTTTATTTAAATTCTACTTAAATATTATTATAGTTACCTGTGTGGTAATACTTTTTTGTACTTCTCAGCTTTTTGTCTATGTTTTAACCAAAAAAGTTATCAGTTTGCATTCAGAGACATTAGTCTTTTAGCTTCATTTCTAGTTGTGGAAAAATTGTTTAATACTGCAAGATTTTAGCATTGTTTATACATTATACTGTGCTTCTGTTTCCATAAGTAGAATTACATGTAGAAGATACCTTTTTGTATTTTTAACCCAGTCTGGGGGCTCAGTCTTGTAGCTTCACTCACCTGTGGCAGTATTGTGATCTTCTGCCAGATCTGAACCTCATTTAGTCATGTATTACAGCATTTTTCTATAAACAGCATTACTGGTAAAGTTCTGCATAAACTGCTACCTTAGTCTGTGGTGGGATTTCCGTAGTGGCAGTATTATGAATTTTGCTCCAGAATCTGAGTTTCAGTACATTTTATAGCTGTATACATACCTATATAAAGTTCTTAAATCTGATCTTAAAGCTGATAAACATATTCTTCAAAAGATTGAAAAGACATACCAGAAACTTTTGAATCCCTTTACTGGGAAAAAGAGTACCTTACAGATACATCAGGAAAAACATTAGCCTCATCCTATTTGCTTCTAACCTTCTTGTATGCCTCACCTATCTTTACAAACCTAAACTCTACAGGAAAATCCAGACTAGCCTCCCTTACAACAAAGTAATTAAAGGTGCTACTAACATTGTACACTGAGATAGCCACTGCTAAGCCTTAAATCAGGTAAACTGGCTTGAGCTTTGCAACAACACAACACCCTCAGCTAATTATGACATTAAAACTGATATAATTTCCAGAACAATGCCCTGCATTAAAAAAATATTACTGCCCGACACCCCCACAAGGGGCCTCTATTCTGGAAATAAATTTTTACTAAGCACTAATAAAGCAAATAATTCATCAGGAAGTCATAAGCTTCTATTACATCTCCAAACTCTGAAACACCATCCTTACATAAGTAAAAATGATTAAACTCCCAAGCTATAACATCAAACTCAAACGATATCTTACCCAATCCTGATCATGCTCATGACCAGGTTGAGACTACTAGTGAAAGCACAAACTTCTTATTGCTTATCATTAACTTGTTGTCCCCCCCCCTCTTCTTAAATCATTACACCCCTAACAAATTTTCCTCCTGCGCTTAAATCAATACATCACTTTTCACACCCCCCCTTTAAACAATACTTCTTGTCTTGCTCTTTTCCTAAGTACCTCCATTTAGCACTCTACCCCTCACATGCATCACCTGTATACCCAAGTTATAAACCTTCTAGATACATCATTGGAACAGGCAGCCTAAACAGAACCAGTCCTATACCATGATCTCTCAGACTTAGGCTATTAACACTATATATATATATATATATATATATATATATATATAGATAGATAGATAAAACACTCCTATACACTGCCAAAATCTCCCCTCTCCTCCTACATAATTTTATAACTTACTTCATTATAGCTTTTGAACTATTTACATTCCTATGCAATACTGAAATCTCCCTTCCTACATAATTTTATAACTTACTTCATTATGTATCTTGAACTCCTTGCAAATCTTTCTTTACTGAAATATAAGAGCACTAAACTTCTTTACAACAATATTTTTCCTTCTACAGTATATCCTTGCAAATCTTTATTTACTGAAATATAACACTAAACCTTTACAACAATATTTTCCCTTCTACAGTATCAATCCATTTACTTCTACATGATTTTACAGCTGGAACAACTATACAGACATAATGGTTGATGTAATACTTCATTGTATATACTTGTTTTGTAATTATGTTTGATTATGTTTGTTGTTTCATGAGAAATGTAACTGTTGTTTTTCTGATAACTGCCTGAAATTCACTTGTTAATATAAATGTACTGTGGTGGTACTTTTCTCCCCAGGTCTCTGCTGAAAATGGACTCTGCCCAGACAGAGTTTCCCAGCTAACAAAGACAAATAAATAAAGTTGCATTCCAATGCCTTTCTGTTTAATTTTCTAATAGCTTTTCCCATTCTTTGAGTCTGCCCCAGCCCTCACTCCATAATACTAAGTGCCCTCTCAGCAAACCAGTATTGCATTTGAGTAATCCTCCCTTACTACAAATTGTCTCCTGCTCATTTTTCCAGAGCTCCCATCTGCTTGGCACCCTCCCCACACTCTCAGAGGGTCCTAAGTAAATCCTGCTCTAACCTTGGCAGATAAGAATTTTATTTTATTATTTTCCACTTCAGTTAACTGCTTAGAGTGCTACAGATTTATTTTTTGCTTTACTTGTTGATGTTGCCTTTAAATCATTATAAAGGTCCCTAATACCTAAAATTGTCTTGTAAAGGTAGTTTCCTTTATTTTGTGCTAGCATTACACTCCCAAGCAATCTTTTTTGTGTTTTTACATCAAGAGGTTAGCAGACACAAATGCCCAGAAAGCAAATGTATCCACAAAACTATCCTCAGAACTGAAACCTGTAACTTACTGTGGCTAAAACAAAGCCATTGCACGGAGACAAATTTAGAACAGCTAGTGTGTACATTAAACAGCACTGCTATCAAATATTAGCACAATTTAACAGAGTCTAGTGCCAAACCCCAGAGCCACCTAAGGAGACCTCTGTTTAACCCAGTCCACAACCTCCAGTAGCCCATCCAAATAGAAGCACAGACAATATGTTTATGTAATTTTGAAATCTATATATAGCCAGCTTGTAGATATGGCCATCCTGAGACAATGTAGCAAACAACCATTTAATCCTTAAACAAACACAGTATACCAAAGATGCAGAAACACAATTTCACTGGTGGCAATAATCTCACAAGCAAAGTTGTCAAACACACACACACACACACACACACACACACACACACACACACACACACACACACACACACACACACACACACTACAACCACCACACAGTATCCACAACACACACAGACCAACTTAGGCTGAGGCACCTAAAAGCAATCTTCCCAATCCTTAAAGATTTCCTAAGCCAATAAATGGCGACGCCTATCCTCAGCAATCTCTATAACACTCACCAAAAGCAACACGAAACACAACACATATGCCCACACCCAGTGGTGCTCCAAGAGCAAAGCTCATAAGACAAGCAGGCACATTACCCAGGACTCTTGTCATAGGGGACTTTAGTTTACAACACAGGAGCCTCACTCACCAGACTCAACAGGGAGAAGAGAATGATTAGTTGCTTATCTGGAGCCAGAATCAACCAAGTTATTCACACACTGAAGTCACTACACCGTAAATGCAAGTATAATTCTATCAGAGTCCACATTAATGACCTGAGACATACATCCCTGGACTATATGAAAAGAGACATTGTTGATCTCTCTGAATGTGTGTCTCAAGCAGGTATGTACCTTGCATTGTGCAGCATTCTGCCTTCACCAAGGATGATGCCACAGTATGAACAAAAGATGATTGACTTCATTAACTGGCTTAGTTTTTGTGGCTTTCCATGGGGGATTCAATATTTGTCAGCATAGAAGGACATGATAACACACTACATTGCTTTGCAAACGGTGGTCTGTACCTGCCTTCCCTAGGCTTCTGAATATTAGCTAAAATTTCATCCGCCATCTTAGAGACTTTTTTAGACAATGCCAAAATGACAAACATACTGACATAACAAATAAAACCCAAAGAAACCTGAAGGCATTATGGCTCAGTGATGGTTTAATAAAGCTGTTTCTTGTTTAAAAAAAGGGTCAGGAATTGAATAATTTATGTAATGTTTCTTAGGTTATATGATATATAGCAATATATGTGAAGTATAATGTTTGTAAACATGAACTTGTTAATACAGTTTGATTACATTTGTATAAATGTAAATTTGCCTATGTCACAAGTGATAATTCTATACAGGTGTTTAAAAAAATGCTAGTACCCTAAACAAGAAACTCCATACCTTACAAACTCTCCTCATTCTGGAGAATACAGATATCTGTGCCATTACTGAGATATAGTTTAAATCTATAGCAAGTACTCCAGGCAGTGCAGGGCTTCACTGCCTTCCACATATTTAGACCATCAGCTGCACAGACAGGGGCAAAAGGTGGCGACCCCTGTACCTATATATATATTAGCAACAAGTAAAACTCTAGGTTGGTTAAACAGGACACTACCCTGGAATTAATCTATGTGCAAATCACCATAGACAAAGTCCCATACCATATCCTAGTATGCTACAGGTCACCCTGCATGTTCCTAGAATCCCATAGCTTATACCTAGACCAACTGGAAACATGCACAATTAAACTACATACCTCATTCATGGGAGAATGTAACTAACCCCTTTATAGACTGGGAAATACACACTGCCTCATACTCAAAGACCCAATGATTATTATTAACACAAATACCCTTAACCAGATAATGTACAGCCCACCAGAGGTTCAAACATACTTGAGCTAGTACTCACCAATATGGGAAAGTGATACACCCCCCCCCTCACCCCCACCCCACCAGTGTCATCTCTTCACTGGTGAGGTTGGACCACAAAGCTGTCTCATTCAAAATAAAAATAAATTCAGTAACCCCATCCAACCCTGGAACAGTTAGGAACTATTCCAAAGAAATCTACTTCCTGTTAAGCAACAGTTTGTCAAAAATTCAGTGCCCCACCCAGCCCCAAGTTCACAGCGAACTATGTGTAATTGTTTACGGAGACTGTGTACACCCATGTAAATGGCTGTGCAGAGGCTGCACTACCTACTAGAACTAAGAACAAGAAAAGCTCTAAAAACAAACCACAATGTTGGAATAATAACCTTAAAAACAGAATATAAAAAAAGGAAAAAAGTCATGTCTAAAATCAAGAAAACAACTCCCATAATGGTAGGAGCTCTTTAATTAAATTAAACATGAATCTAAGATTGCTAAGTCCAGCAAGGCAAATTACAGTCAAGATACCCTCACAGGCTAAAGACAGCCATAAGGCCTTCTACAGCTATATTAGAAACCTCAAAGACAGCACACATCAGTGTGCCTCATTGCCATTAACCACCAATTAGGCACACATCAGTGTGCCAAATTGGTGGTCAATAGCAATGCCTTTACTGAGGAATGCAACATAGTGAATTTTCTGGCTGACAAATTAGCTCAAAATTCACACCCTCACTCCTCCCTTCTCCCGCCATGAAAAACTTACTACCATAACCTTCTAACTATTAACAAGTCCTGGCGCTACCATAACCTCCCAACTATTAACAAGTTCTGGCAAAATTCACAAAGGCCAAAAACACAGCCTCAGTGGGCCCCAACAATATCACAGGATGCCTCCTAAATAGCTTGAAACATAACCTATTAGGACCCCTTGAGTCACTTTTCAACTATAGCCTCAAAGCAAGTTTTGCAACATAAGAATGGAAGGCCACAATGTTTATTCCACTTCATAAGGGTGGACCATCAACCCATCCTGAAAAATATAGCTCTATTAGCCTGACTAGTCTAATATGCAAAGTCATGGAATGAACTATCATGGAAACAATCAAGACAAACGTCAGATTCTGGACCCAACTCAAGTGTGGCTTTGTCAAGGGAAGGTTACAGCTACTAAACATGATGAACTTCTTTGAGAAGGTCACCGAGGCAATGGATGAGGGGAAAACAGTACATACTGACTACCTGGACCTTACTAAGGTATTTGATATAATACCCCACTTTGGTATAGTTGACAAACTCACCAAACAGGGCATAAACCCCTATATAACTAGCTGGATTGCCATACTGGGGCTGCTCCTATTTGACATCTACTTCTCAGAGGTAAAGGTTAATATTAAGGCCTTTGGCTGACTATGTTCACAGATGACTGCAAACTAGGCATGATCATATATTCCTTCATGTCACAAACATCTTGCAAGAGGATCTAACACAGACAAATAACTGGTACCAAAGTCACTGATTAAAACTCAATGCCAAGAAATGCATTAAAATGTATTTTGGGAAAACTGCCACCCAGGTTAATTACTCCATCAATAAGACATTCCTAAGAGTTGACCTGGTAGTCAGGGATCTGGGAACATATGTAGATAGCAATCTGGCCTTTGACCAACATCTAGTCATATGGAACAGTTGGAATGCCAAAAACGTACCTTACCAGTATAATCCTGGGTATAGACATTGTCCTGTATGGATTGCCTTAAAGCCCTCTGTCTATACTTGGTATCCTACAGGTTACTGAGAGGTGATCTATGCCTGGCATACACTGCATCCATGGATCCAGCTCTGGTGGAGGTTTTGCACATATGCAAGATGAACAGCACCAGAACCACTAGATCCAAGGATTTAAATTTTGCTTGAGACATAAATAAGACATGTTGATGGGACAAATATGTGTCTCAGGGGATTCTTATGATCTGGACAGGCTCCGCATCCAAGTGAAGAAGAGTCCATCCCTAACCCTGTTTAAGCATAATCTTGACCAATGATGGGAAATCGGAAATTCAAACCAGGTCTGGCCTCCATGTGTCTGATAGACAAAGGCAGATAGTCATGCCCAAATTAATATACCCCACCCACATAGCCTTAAGAAACTTCCTGACATACCTCTTACTAATAAACACCCATGGCACATTGGGACACAATTAGGTTGGGTTGCACATCTAGGCTTATAAAGGCCCTGGTGATTGTTAGGACTGCTTGACCAGTAAAACCTTGCCAGGGTGCCAGCTGCCTTTCCTATATCCCATAATGAGCAATGGTGCAAGGTACCAGCATAGCTTTGGTAGGATGTCTAAAGATGTCTAAAACTTTGTATAAGAAAGAAAGCAGAGAGTCAATGTCAACTACACCAGTGGTGAGGTAAGGTGGATAGCTATGCTACAGAGGATGGACCTGCTCTTATACATCTATCATTACGGTAAGTACATAACTTTAAAATCTGATAAGAGGTGGTCCATTCTCAATTACAACAGCATAGAGACCCAAACAAATCTTGATTGGTGGTCCACCTTATGAGTACATAGCTCTTATGACACTAGCCTGAAAGGAAGACCAGGACCTAGGCATCACAACCAGCTGGTAGTGGCTTATAAAGGTGTTGACAATGGACCAAGTACCTGCTACACATACATCATCTAGAGCTGTGTTTATGAAAAAACCTATGCATGTAGCAATTGATCCACGTGAATGAGCCTTTCGTACTCCAGCAACGGGCTTATTGTATTTACTACATATGGTCAGACAACCATCTTGTTAAGTTTAGCCTTTTCTTTCCAAGCCTTCTGTTAGAGAAGGAAGCAAACAACTTTGAGCTCCAAGTGAGCTAAGTCACCCTTAACAAATCCAGTGACTAGTTCATTGTTAGCTACAGATCTCCATCAGCATCCTATAAGATTGTGGAAATTGCTGAAAATACCACTGAGGAGTCAATTATTAAATCAAACGCTTTCATGCGAGTAGACATCAATTACCCAAGTGTTAACTGGCACAATGGATATGCTCAGTTTCTCCTAAACTTTGTTAATACCAGTGCAGGAGAGCAAATGGTAGAACTACCCTCTAGATACTCTAATTTACTTGACCTGGTCCCTTATCACCCTACACCAGTCAGTCATCTGCTCTGTCAGGCCTAGTGGGACCATTTTAGGGACTTCTCCAGGACAAACCTACTTCGGCTTGACCTACACAAAATTCCCAACAATCCCCAAGAAATGGATCGAAATGAGAGGGGCTGCTGTTTTCGCCACCAATTTTTGCCAGCAACTAAACAGCTGCATGGAAAAGTCTGTACATGTCCTCCCTAAATATAATGGTAAATTCAGGAATAAGCACCCCGTTGGTGGAAATCCTATAACAAAAAACTATATGGCAAACAAAGGAAAACAATCAAAAGTTGTAAGAAATCCCAGTCCCCTACATCAAGATCACAGTGAAACATCAAGCAAGAACTGAAGAGCACTGTTAGGGAAATGTAAGGTCACTACAAATACCAAAGGGTGAAGCAAACCTTTATTCAGTTATCTCGTGAAATAAAGGAAGGAATAGTGCCCAACAGTTCACTAAAGCTCATACACAATATCACAAATTCCAAGCAAAAGCATATGGCCAATATATAAGCAGACAAATTTACTATTAATTATACCCTACCTACCCCCATTGTTGCCCCCACTATCCCTGAAATCACTTAGGAACTATCAATAATACTTCCATGGGACAAAACAAAATATTAGGGTGCATTCTTATTAATGCCAAGTATGCACTATCCAAGCCAGTACTTTAACTGTTCAACCTTATCCCAGCCACAGAGTTTGTGCCTATGCCTGAGGAACAACCACTGTTACTTTCCTACACAAGGGTGGGCCCCTCTACAGACCCAGGTAATTATCACCCCTGCTGCTTCAGCAACCTTATATGTAAAGCAATGGAAAATATCAACTCAGAACTTGTTTACGCAAACCCAGGCAGGCTAATTAACTGAACTAAACCCTACTCAGTTAAGTTTTCTGAAGGGAAAGGCCCGCCTCCTGAACCTAGTAAATGTCTTTGAAAAGGATAGAGAAGCTATAGACATTGGTCACTCCATGAATGCTGTTTATCTCAACCTGACCATGGTTTTTGACACCATCCCTCATGTTGGTATTATTCAAAAATTAGGCAAACTAGATAGAAACCCTTATGCTGCTGTCCATCCCACACCTGCCAAGTTGTGAAAATTGCTAGTACCTTCTCTAAATATAAGATTGTATGTAGTGGGGTGCTGCAGGGATCAGTATTGTCCAGTCTTCTGTTTGGCATTTATTTTGCAGACATCCAAGCCAATATCTCAGAACTGTGGTTGGCCATGTTTGCTGATGACTTCAGGCTGGGTATTGTTATCTGCTCATCCATTCATTCTAAACTGCTCCCACCAGGGCTGGAATATGCACATACGCAGTGCACTGAAAATGGTCTCAAGCCAAACACAAAAGAATTACACCATAGTAGTCTTCATCAAAAAGCCATGCCTACCTCATATGCAATACATGATACTCCTCTTCAGACAAATACAGTAGTACGAGACTTGGATACTTATCTGGACAACTCTCTCACTTTATCATTATGTTTCTATCACAGTCAGGAAATCTATTTAACAGGCCCAGTTAATTTCCAAGAGAATATCTTCAAGATCCAAAGATGTCATCCTACCACCTTATCAGACTCATCATTCAATTTTTCTTAATTTATTTGTCCTTTTGTTGACTGCTTAGTACCAAAAGGCTGCTGGACTTTTTTCAAGGGAGACCCAAGGTGGTACTTCTACTACTAGAAGAAATTTGGCCACAACATCAGGGAACTTCCCCTAGTCTTTGGCATAGAAGGATGAAAGTGAAGGTGGCACATCCAGTTCCTGTCTCCGTTCCAGAATATCATGTATATAGTTGTTAAGCATAATGTAGCTGTATTTAACCTGTTCTGTACAATTTTATGGTAATATTATCTGTTCCTTATGCTTATCTCATTTGTGATTTTAGTTCTACTGTTTTATGTGAATATAATTTGTATTTAACTTTTCAACCATACTAAATCAAATATGCAATATTAAGTGTACATCTGTTAACTCTGCTGTAAAAGTTGAAATATCTGTACTCTTGCCCTACAGGCCTGGGTTGTGACTGAAAAGAGTCATTGGACCAGCTCACTCACCCATTTAACAAATAAAAATAAATAAATAAGATGCTATTTTTAGCAAACTCCTTTCCTCTCAGATATCAGGACAATTGTGGTATAAAAGGGGCATTGGCCAATGCCCTCTTTGTGTCTTTCTTGCCTGGCTGGACAAGGAGCTTCTCAAATGCACCAAAACACTAGTGGATCTAAGGAATGTATTCTTAATGAACAATAACCCCTGGGATCCATGCAACAGTGTGGGTGAAAGTAAAGAAACTAGCATATGTATGTGGGTAAACGTAGGGCATATAATGTCTGAGAAAAGCAATTCAGAAAACAGAAGTAACATAAGAGGAATGAACAGTGTATAGCTTGGATTCTCCGGGGAAGCTTAAAGGTAACCCGGAGAAGCAGGATAACTGAAAGAGATGACAGTTAAGAAAGGAAAGCGTAACCAAGATTAGGAAATATGAAAGAGAATTATGGAAAGTACAAGGCAGTTTGTTTTGGAATGAGAGGGAAAGAGACGACAGATGCAGATACATATTGTTGTTGTTGTATCTTTTGGCTTTTCCCGGTTAGGGGTCGCCACAGCGGAACTCCGGTCCGCTGATGCAGATAAATATTAAAAATATAAAAAATAAGGAACATTCCAGAAAAAGTGGGATCTTAGAAAGAGTGGAGAACAGAATATGTACATAACTGGAAATCAGAAATAAGCTAGTAGAAGTAAAGAAGAAATGAAGGAGAGGCAGCAAAAATGGGAACAATTAAGAGGAAGAGTCACCAAGGAGGAGGAAAAGTTAGTTCATGGAATATTAAGGAGACCTGCAGGTTCCCAAGGACAAATAAAAGGATGTGGGAATGGAATATATTCATAAGTAAAGAATGGGAGTGGTTTGACAGACACTTCAAGAATGCAAAAATTATAAAGCCATTGGACTCGTATGGAAGTTGGGAACAAAACATGATTGCCTGATAAATCATTATAAGGCAGTGAGCATGATTTAATGGGTATTTGAAGAAGGATTGTACTGACATGCTGGGGGGTTGGCCGCCTCTAACTACAGAGAGGGTAGCAGTAAATGTGCAGACAAAGAGAAAACCAAGGCATGGAAAATCACAGAAACTTCAAGTCCATTTCACTAATTAACGGGGATGCTGATTAATTCAGAAGGAAGGAGGGCACTGTATGAAAACACTTGACTCTGAACAGATATAAATGGAATTAAATCAAGAAAGCTAGAAATAGGAAGAAGAATGAGGCAAATATGGGAAGAAGCACCAGATATATATTTTTTTGTCATGGAAAGGTGAACCAGTACAATGAGAAGGAGATTTAATTATTTATTTATTTTATTGCGATTTCATAAACTGGTAGGTTAGCTGGTCTACTGAGCCTTTTTAGTCATAACTTGTGCACAAGGCACAGTGCTTACAAATTTGATTTACAGATATTTAAATTACTTACACAAATTGTTCAAGAATAGCATATGGTTTTATTCAGTACAATGAGAAGCTCGCTCAAGTTTGGTCAGGAAAACATACAGTTGAAAGATGGGAGTTATCAGTTATCCCAATAGCAGTTACAAATGGATTCAGCAGAGAGCTGTTCTTTAACACTGTCTTTAAATGTTTCCTGATTTTTGATTTCAGCAAGCAGTGGTTCCCCATAGTAAGTGCAAGTCTAGAAAATGCCCTTTCTCCAAAAGAAAATGTGAAGCGTGGGTAAAAAAGAGTAAAAAAGCAGTTTGTGAGATTCTGAGATCATAGATGCTGTCCTGTATAGGCAGCTGTGTTTTCAACGAGGGTGCCTAGCCTTGTTTTAGCATCTTAAAGATAAAGCAGTTAGTAGTAGTAATGCAGCCCTGTTGGAAATGGAGAGCCATTTTTTTTTTTTTTTTTTTAAGGAGCAGCTTGCAGTGATGGAAAAAGGAGTCAACCAAAAGTATATATGTACAAATTTTTATTTTCTGTTATTGTAACCTGTGGGTGTTATAAGTCAAATGTAAGACAAGGTATCAAGGGAGCCCGCAGGATTTTTTTTTGCAGGGGGGTGCAAACCCGGAGCACCACCCCAATCCCACCCCTTCAAAGCACCACCCCTATCCCACCCTCTTCAACCCCCCCTCTCCCCACACACATACACACACAGCCATCCAGTATCCCATTACTTGGCTATTTCTCCCCAGTTGCCATAAACACTGTTCAAAACTTTCGGTTTGCATACTGTTTTATGCTTTACTTCTACAATGATTACAGATATTTGGTTTTAATTTACAACTTTTATTTCAAATTTTAGGGCCTCAGGGCCAATAGCCTAGTAACCTCCTATTTTTATAGCACAAACACTGATAGACATTTGCTAAACTTAAACACAGCAATAGTCTTACAATGAAAACAGACTTAGCATTAAAACTTCTCTAACTTTGAAACTCGCATTCACTGAAACAGCACTGAAACCCACATTCAAAGAAAATGCATCCGGCCAGTGGCAGGTTAAGTTTACCTTTGGACTGTTTCCAAATCATAGGCCCCTTGCACACATTTCAGAACCATGCATAACTGCTTTTTTGATTCACCTTCCTGATTGTATTAATTATAATATATAATAATTGAATTATATCCCTTGTTAATACAGCACCACTTAGAGTGTGTTTTATAGTTTTGAACATTTTTTCCAGTAAGCAATGAAACAAAACATATGAAACAATAATGACAAATTGCCCAATTCAGAGCATTTCAACCATGAAAGGCAACTTAAACATCTATCATTACAATCCACCAATATCAGTCAATATGCACAATTTCTGCAGAAGTAAGTCATCTGAATAATTTCACATTAAAAAGATCTGAAACTAATGGAGAGGTTGTTGCTAGAAAACGGCTTTATATTTCATTGTTTCATCTACAAATTCAGTGCCTTCTGCCCTTAAACAATAAATTGCCTATGTTACATTTAAAAAAAATGCTAAGCTTGTATATTGCAATAGGAATAAGTGGCAAGCGGAAACACAGGTTCATAGTTACTAGGCATCTCATCCAAAGGAGGACATACTCAGGACTGCAGCACTCCACCCCCTTAAAGTACAACTCTACATGCGCTGGGAGTAGAACCTATAGCCCTCTACTTCAAGATGCAAGTATGCTACCTGCTGGACTGTTTTGAAATTCTACACCACAATAGTGATACCATTTGCTAAACAAAACAGTTGCACATTTTAAGCAGACTTAGCATGAGCAGCAGTAAACTTCTCTTCCCTTGAAGCTCACAATTCCTTGAAAATAAATTCTACCTGCTAACTCTAAATAGGGCATTCCACTCTCTCTCTCACATACACATACCTCAGCCTCTGTGAAAATCTGTACAGTTGAGAGGTATGACACACACATACATCCCCCGACCTTAGAAAGTGGATAGAACAATATTGTTTGCATTAGTATGCATTTTCTGAGGATATGAAGTCTAAAACTCAACTTCAGTCTTCAATGATTTGCCAGAAAAAACACAAATTTATGAGAAATAATCTGAAAATATGAGGCAAAAATCTGGATTACTACTCCTCTGTGCATATAACCTGCCTGCATTCTTCCCTTCTTTGTCTGCCCATTCAAGAGTTCCAGGTAACAGTTAAAACAGGTAACAGATAAATAATCTATAACGCTGAATAAACTCTACTATACCAATATTTGGCTTACTAGTTTATAAGACTGAATTCTGTAAAATCAAAATTTCAAATTATTAACACATAACTATGTCTTTTCATACTCATTAACAGATAATTAACTCTTTCTTGATCACTCTCTGTGAATTTACTATACTATTCTGTAACTGAATGCACATTACTTAATGTTAACTGATAAAAAAAAAATTAAATAAAAATACAGTAAGACAGGGGAAGAAGATAATGTTTTATGATTTGTAAACTGCTCATAACTTGTCACTTCCTAAAGAGTCTTATATGCAAAGCCATGGAATGTATCATAACGAATCTAATTAATTATGATGTCAAAAATCTTACCAGACATAATCCCTACCAGTCTGACTTTTTCAAGGGTAGACCCTGGCTAATGAATCTTGCAAACATCTTTGGTAGGATTACTCAGTCTATAGATTGTGGAGAAGCTGTCCACACAGAATGCCTTCACTTTGCCAAGTAATTTGATATCATACAGCATGCAAACAGAATAAGCAAGTTGAAGGAGCCCCAAATTGACGCATATGAGGTTAGGTGGATTGCCAACTGGCTTAGAGACAAGACTCCCAGAATCAGACCATTAAGGTATCCAGTGGGCTTCTGCAAGATCTGTGCTGGAAATCATGCAATTCATCATCTACTTCTCAGATCTCCACTCATTAAATGAGGACCTTTGCTTAACAAATTTCACATATGATTGTAAGATGGGAACCATTGCCAAGTTACCCTCTGACATAATGCACTCAAGAAAGGGCTAACACATCTTAATAGCTGGTGCATTAAATATCGGTTCAAGTTCAACTCCAAAAAGCACAACATTGCAGCATTTAACAAGCACCCCATAACTCCAGCCTACAGCAGAGGTAAACCACCACTTAAAAATGCAAAGGGCATGAAAACATGGGCACTTAGGAGGACAGCCCCTTAGGTTTGGTCATCACGTTTCTGTGGTTAGGAAATCCGTTTGCCTTGCACAGCTTATAGCAAAAGGTATTTCTAGCTGATCAAAGAAGTCCTCACATGCTTCCAGTATGCAGCCTCATAGCTAAGCAGCAGAATCCTCTGCTCCAGTTCCAAGGTTTGAAATGGAAACAGTTTTCAAAGTATCTTCCACTAAAAAACAGTTTCAGGATCAATGATAATCATATTGCAAGTGGATATATGAAAAAAAGACAAAAACAAAGAAACAAACAAAAAAAAAAAGAGTAAATACCAATAAAATAGTGACCCAGCAGCAGAGAAGCATACTATCTGGTGTCCCCTGTCAGTCACAATGTCCAGTAATGTAAAGGTGGAAGAAAACAATCTAATCAAGCCTTTCTACATTTAATATTAAAAGAAACCACAGAAGCCACTAATGATAAACAAGATTATATGGGCAAAATGATTATGGGCATATGGATACAGAGAGAATATGAATCACCAAGTTGAAGTAGTTTTGTTGAACACACATTAATGAAGATGAAGACTGAGCAAGGTATAAAAACCTGGGCTTCACAGGGTGTCAGAGATGCTCATATCAGGAGAATTACTTTCAGTTCGTACAGCAGCAGTACTCCATGTAGACCAGTATCCCCTAGAGAAGATTAAGATACATAAGACACACATATCACCATGGAGGACCTGATCTGTCAATTAAAAATTCCTCATGCTGTTATTGTCTGTCTGGAAACATTTAACTCAGGGAAGAAATACTTGGGATGAACTAGAAATTGGGCATTGTATTAAAGTTAGGTCATAGCAGGATCTTTGTAGATCATGATTTCTACCCATACAATCTTACATCACAATTTTTGTCAGTAATCTGTGCCTGTAAGGTAAGGAACATTAGGCGTTACTTGATACAAACAGTAATTTGCAAAATAATGTTATAGTCTGGGTGAAAATCATATACTGATCAACAAGCAGCCCTGCAGGCAAGTCACGGAAGCAACATACTGATTCTCTTCACACCTTCATTGACCAAGGAAGCAGAGCACAGCAGGCAAGAAGAACCCAGCCAGCAAAGGCAGCAATCATCGCAACTTGTCCCAAAAAGTACTTCTTTCTCTTTACTTGTCAACAAGCATTGAGAGAAAAAACACAAATTATACATGAGAGGTAATGTAAGGCAAAGAATAAACAATGAACTTGAGAGTATACCGAGGTTTGATATTGCCAGTTTGGTGCTCTCATCTTTTGTTGATAAATCAGGTACTTCTAACTTTATACAACTAGGAGACAAAGTCACAGTTATAGGATCTCTTTTCCTTAACTAGTTGACTGTTGGGCAACAAAATTAGACAAGATAGTATTATCTCTCTCTCACTCTCTTTCTCTCTATACACACGCACACGCACACACACACACACACACACACACACACACACACACACACACACACACACACACACACACACCTATACAGCCTACTTCGACCTGGCCAAGTCTTTGATACCATTCCTCCATTCAGGTATCATTGATGAACTCACCAAACTAGACATCAATCTGTATAGCACTAGGTGGGTTGTAAACTGGCTCCTGGACAGGACCCACAGAGTGAAAGTTGCAGACTCCAAATCAGACTGTTAGACAGTCACGAGTGGAGTCCCACAGGGCTCGGTCCTGGTCCCCCTCCTGTTTGGGATCTACTTTTTAGAAGTCCAGGCCAACACAGAGGGACTCTGGCTGACCAAGTTCGCTGAGGGCTGCAAGCTAGGAGTTGTTATCAACTCCCCAAGTGATGCAGACATCCTACAAAAGGGCCTCTCTGAGACCAAAAACCGGTGCTAGAACCATGGCCTTAAGCTTAATGCCAAAAAATGCTTTATCATTCCCTTTGATAAAAACTCAGCTCCCACAAATTACCACGTAGACCAGACACCTGCAACAGCTGGAGAGGTCACAAAAGTACCTCACAAAAAGTATCCAGGGCCTCTAAAACATGTCCTACATGGACAGACTCAAGAAACTTCAGCTGTTCTCAGTCTCTTATCATCTACTTAGAGGTGACCACTGCTTGACTTACAAGGCCATGTCCGACCCAGCCCTACTTGAAATGCTACACCTAAAGAAATCCCAATCCCCTCATGCCACACGCCCCAGAGATCACAACCTCATTACCACAACCAACAGAACATGCTGGACGGACAGGTTCTTCTCCCAAAGGCTGCCCATAGTCTGGAATAAGCCTCCCATTCATGTCAAGCAGAGTACCTCGCTGGCCCTCTTCAAGAGAAATCTTGATGAGAGGATTGGTAACAGAAAGTTTACCACAGGGATCACTCCAGTTGCCCTACTGGACAGAGACACTGAACTAACTTCAGGTGGCATGGTGCCAGGGCAAAGTTTTGGGGCTAGGCTTGTTAAGGCTCCAGGGCAATTAGCCTACTACACACTATGAACAAACTTCTATTTATTTAAAGATTTATATAAATGCATACATACATTGAAAAATATACAATCCATGTTTGATTAACACCAATTAAAAAAAATAAGATGCTTTAAGAACTGGGAATCAACTGATCAGCTACTAGAAGCCAGGTACTGCAAAATCACAAGGTTAGGACAACTCCCAAGTTCCACCATTGTATGTGTGTGTGTGGGTGTGTGTTGGGATGTGTGTGTAGCTATGTGTGCAATATTAGTGTAGTGTATTCTGTGTATTTCTGTGTACCATTTGTGTGTATGTTCCAAGTACCTGTCCTCAGCAAGATGCACTGTATCCCAATTTAAACATCTTTTTCTTTGTTAGCAAGAAACCATCTAGCAGCAAGCACCATTTATTTATTTAGTTTATTTACTGCGGTAGTACACTGATCACAATAGACCATCTGAAGTCACAACTCTATTAAAAACACTGACCATCTTACAAAAACCCTACACTAACCATCTTACAAAAACTCTACATTTACTTCAAATAGAACAAAGCAGTTTTTCATATAACGCTAGATGAAAACAAAGCTGCTAGAGAACTCTCAATTATCTCATCTCAGATGAGTCATCTGGGGCAGAACATGTAAATAAACCAAGCCACCTGTTAAAAAAAACATCCCATCCTCCCTTTCCGAGCTCCAGGCACCTGTAAAGCCACAGTTACATGAATAATTTTCCATGCTACTCACTTCCACATTCGTCCACAGTCCGAACGTCCTGCGGAATTCAAATTCCCAGTAGGCGCAAAGGACGAAGACATAAACTATCGGTCGCACAGACACAGAAGATGAAAACAGGTTGCAAACACCTGTTGCGTCTGTGTGACTGGACAGGATGCAAAGGGCTTCTTAAAGAGGAATGCCCTTTTAAAAAAAAAACTTTTTTTTTAAGTTAAAATTTCTCGGCCAGCAGGTTCCAGGGGGGGTGCAAGTGCACCCCGTTGCACCTGCCTACGGGCTCCCTTGCAAGGTATGGAAGACCATAATCTAATCTAGATAAAACTTTTACTGAATTAACCTTAGGGAAGAACAGAAGGCTACATTTTGTAGCACATTGTTAGTTGTGTAAGGACTTTATTAGTTAAACAGTCAGTATGAGGAGAGAAGGCGGCTGACTATAGTATTAAACCTTTGTACTTTTGTTCATCGACTCTGGGAATAATATTCTCTTTGTCTTTTATGCGAAAGGGAGGCATAGTAGGTAGCTTTTTTTAGTGAAGTGAAGATTATAACATTTGTTTTTTGGGGACTTGTAAGGAGTTTATTTACTGCTAACCAGTTCCACAGTTTGGTAAGGTTATTCTATAATTTGCTTTGTAGATCCATGTGTGAATTACTGGGCTGTAAAATAAGTCTATCATCAGCATACATAAGTTTTGATTTGGCAAATATAGAGAAGAAGAAGGGAATAGTCATTAATAAAGAGGGAGAATAAAACAGAACCTGCTACTGACCCTTGCAGGGCATGTGTGTTCAGTAAACCCAATGAAGATAAGAGGGAGTGGTTAAGATGAACTTAGATGGTTCAGTTCTATAGATACATAAAACAGAGACTCGTATTTTCTCCAAAACTGTCTTTCGCTTGCTGGGCAAGATTATATGATTGACAGTTCCAAAGGCACTAGTCATATCTACAAAAGAGACCTGCTCTGATATGGCCTTCATTGAGGTTGCAGCAGATGTTATCTATAGCAGTTAGTACAGCTGTAAAGTTATTAAATGAATTGCAGAAACCATATTGGGTGTCAGATAGTAAGCTGTACCTAATGGTGTATTTTAGTATTTGCCCATCTAGAACTTTTTCAAATATTAGTAATGGGGCAGAGATTGGCCTATAATCCTCCAACTCCTTTAAATATGGACAGGTATTATGAAAGGATGTTTGAATGCAGATGAGACAGCAGATGTGGTAAGAGAGATGATGTAAGTGAATCTGGAATTTGTTCAGCAGCTAATGTTAAGAATGAAGGCTGCATTTGTAGAATTTGGCACCTGAGTTAGTAAGTGTTTTCAGCAAAGTTTCTGTCTGTCTGTGAGTTATTTGGGAGAAATAAAACACTGGTGCATAAGAGGCTAAGGGGTATAATCAGGAGGAGAGAAAGTTGTCTTGCACAAATGAAACTGAGGTAGATGAAGCAGGGAATTTCTTTAACTCATTTGTTGATGATTGCAAGATGCTATAAGATGATGTTGAGTAGAGCTGTCAAAAATCCAGCTGGAGTTTAGGAGGTGGTGTGGAAAGCAGGATTGAAATATAATGCTGTAAAATAAGTACAGTTTTGGGAAAATGATAAATGAAAATAGTATGAAGTACTGAAGTATTTCCACATATGAAAGAGACAGGTAAAATAAGAGACACATTGTGGCATGGCTAAAGAATCAGTTAGACAGCTGGGTAAGAAGAGGACATTTATAGGCCCCATCAATCTTACAACACAATTACCTTCAATAAACTTGACTGCCATATCCCTATGTTATGATTTTTTCTACTACTTTTATATAGGCATATAATTTGAACAAAGTTAATGTCTGACTTCTGTCAGCAGGATAATCTTATCCAATAATCTAAAATGGCACTGTGCAATATAACATTCATTTTTATGTAATCTATTGTTAGTATTAGTTTTTTTTTTAATTTGGAGATAGCTCCCCAGTGTTGAATTCTAGGTATAGGCTTTCCAATAGAATTCGATCAGGCACTGGGCCTTAGAGAACGGATGACCTTTACATCGGCACACTGATTGGAAAATGAATGTTCTCTAGCAGGGTGTTGATCTACAGGTAATGCCCACTGAAAAACGAGTCTGCCACTTCATGGCAGCATATTAAGCTGCCCTGGAGCTCAGACTGTAACGGAGCTAATGGCTTTCATTATTTTAAACTTGCTAAGCATCACTTTTGCTAGTCAGCAAATGAAAAAAAGAAGAAAATTAAAAAAAAAAATAGAAAAGTGTGTGTGTGTTTATGTCTGTGTGTAAATGTATGCATGAAAGTGAGAGTGAGATTGATTGAGCCGTTATTTACACTCACAAAGCAGCGCTTTTGATGTTTAGCAAATGTAAAATTAAAAGAAACAAAGAAAGAACAGTGTGTGCATGTGTGATGTTGTGTCTTTCGGCTTTTCCCGGTTAGGGGTCGCTATAGCAGAACTCTGGTCCGCTAATGATTGGCAGTAGATTTTTACATGCCGAGTTGCCAGCCCTGACGCACAACCTTCAATGAAGGTACGCCCATTCATGCATGTCTCCACACAGAAGACACTCTAGCTGAGAATCGAACAGGGCAACATCTTGCTATGAGGCGACAACACTACCGCAGCACCTGTGTGCATGCGTGTATGTGTGTTTATGTTTCTGTCTGTGTGTATGTGTGTGTGTATGCTTGCATTCATTCATGAAAGTGGAAGTGTTTTTCTGTGTGTGTGTGTGTGTGTGTGTGTGTGTGTGTGTGTGTGTGTGTGTGTGTGTGCGAGAGAGAGAGAGAGATCGATAGACCAATGACAGCAGCAGGTAAGAGGTTTGCATACCTCTCAACCTCTTAATCAAGAAATCTGGATAAAGCCTAAAATAAAGGCTGAAAAATAGGAACAGAATTTAAATATTGCTCTTATAAAAGTAGAAAGTTGCTTGAATAACAGGATTTGTGTTAGCGTGTGTTTCCTGAAGGAAATGAAGTCTGAAACTCAAATGTATGTCATTATTTACTGACTTCAATCCCCAATGATTGGCAATAAACCACAAATTTTAGGAGTAAGGGACCAAAAAAATGAAGTAAATATATGGATTATACCTCTCAACTGTCCAGATTTTTACCTCACATGTCTGATCCAATCATCATACAAATAGTGCTTTTCTGACAAATCAGTGAGGACTGAATTCACTAAAAAATGACAGACATTTCAATATGACCACATCCTTTAGAAAACGCATTATATCACAAAGCCTTTATTCTAATAACTTTCTAAGTGTATAAGAGCAATATTTAACATTGGTCTCTATTTCTGCGCCTTTGTCCGATTATTTTTGGCTTTATCCAGATTTCTTGTGCTAAGAGGTTGAGAGGTATAATCTAGATATTTCTTGAAAATGCTTTGTTTTGGATTTAAAATACTTCCTCCAACACCATTTACATATACTACAGCAAGTTTGAAAAATTAAGCAGAGGAACTATTTTACATGAAATATACATATGCAAAAATAATATAGTAATAAAAATAAGTAAAATACAACATCAACATATATAAAAAATAATATAATAATAAAAAAAAAATAAGTAAAATACAACAATTTTACAGACAAACCAATCTCTAAGTGCAGTAATGTCCTCCATGGGGTGTGTGTTTACTGCATAGATAGTGCCTTTCCAAGGGTCTCATAACATCCCTGGGTGGGCATTATTTACGCAGTAGCACACATCCTGTTAGGCATTATTGCTTGCTTATAGCCCAGGAAGAAATCATCTCTAATGACTGTAAGCTGGGCCCTGTCTTAAATTCCCCTAGTGATGTGAACATCCTCCAAGAGGGCCTTACCCAAACAAATGACTGGTGCCAGAAGCATGGCCTCAAACTGAATGCCAAAAAATGCATCATTATTCCTTTTGGGGAAAATGTCACCCCCACTAATTATCACATTAATAACAATGTACTAAACATGCAATCAGTCGTGAGGGACTTGGGCACCTAGGTTGATAGCAACCTGACTTTTGACCACCACATTGCCTCTGTTGTATGTACATGGCCCACCTCATAGATAAGGGTATTTCATCCAGGAACAAGGAGGTCATAACATCCCTGTACTCCTCCCTTATTAGACACATTATCGAGTACAATGCCACATTTTGCATGTACCTTGCCAAGCACATGCAGCAGTTGGAGAGACCACAGAGGTTCCTGACCAGGAAAATCCAGGGTCTCAAACACCTATCCTATACATATAGGTTAAAAGCCCTGTCCCTCTACTCAGTCTCATACAGTCTGCTCAGAGGTGCCCTGTGTCTGGCATACAAGGCCATTTCAGACCCAGCCTTGATGGAGTTGCTGCATATCCATCAGACAAACTCCATTCGCACAACCCACACGCAAGGCCTTAATCTGGTCTGTGACATTAATATAAGTTGTTGGCAGGATAGATTTGTGTCCCAAAGCCTCCCCCTTTTGTGGAATAGACTCCCTCTCCATGTCAAGCAGAGAACCTATCTAGTCCTCATTAAGAGGAACCTGAACGACTAGATGAGAAACAGAAAATATACCCCTGGGATCCCACCGTGTCCCTGCTGAACAGGAGAAACATGTGCTGACTTTGAGGGAACATGGGCAAAATTCTTGGCTAGGCTTATAAGGGGCCTCCAGGCCAATAGCCTAGTATCATCCTATGAACCTATAAACCTCTAACTAATCTGTCAGAAATGGAATTCAATAACAGCTCATAAAGACTTTCTGAATAGTTCTATTCTTCCAACCCTAAGATTGTTACAAGACAATGATGATGATCATGGTATTGGCTATCCTCCCTTGGGGATCAGATGGGTTGGTTATGGTTCTCCCCCACCTCCTCATGAGAAGTAAATGCACCAGACAGACTGAGGGTGGCTGACGGCTGGCAGACAGTAGGGTAAAAACAAAAATTAATATTTGTATTCCCCAGCCTCCCACCCCGACTTGGATACCATTAACAGTATCAAAGAACTGTTAGAGAGCAAGAGGGGAGTTCCCAGTCCACTTGTCTTTATTTCAATAAACTAAACTAATATATACTCTCTCTATCAATTCTGCTGCTTCTGACTGCTACCCAGCCCTCGCAGGCACTAATCATTTTAGCAAAGATGTTAAAGCATAAAACACAATATGATATGTTTTCAGAATTCATGGCCATTTGTAATTATTCAAATCCTAAGACAAGTAGGACTTCTTGAAGGAGTTTTTATATGCCCTTTGCATCAGCTTCTGGCAGAAGTTAACATTCCCCAGTGGCTTATTTACAAACTAAGGTTATAAAATTATGCTAAAACTTGGATCAATATTTTTTAAATATCAAAACACAATGAAGTTGTGACATTTATGTTTTAATATGCAATTATTTTAACTTATATTTTTCAATAGTTATTTATTTACAACACATTATGAGCTGTCATTTTCCTGGCATGCCTAAGCAGATCCAGGCCTAATGTGTAATTTCAGAGTATATGAATAAAATTACCATTTTATTGGCATAAAAACACATCCTAGTTATAGATTCTTAATACAGGTTTCTTACTAAGGTTATGCTGAAAATTTATTTTAGAACTACTAGAAAACATATCACTTTTATAAGTCTAATTTTCACAATTTAAGACAAGATTTCATCAGTAAAGGTTGTAGCCAGGGCCTGTTTTCTGCATAACAAACATATGAAGTTCACAGGCGGTCTGTTTTATAAATAGCAAGAAAAGAAGAGAAGACTCAATGGGCAAATATAAATATGTTGCTTTTAATGCTAGTCTCTAAATATCACTTTTCAAATGTCAGTCATTCATTAACAGCCTGGCTAAGATCCATTTGGTTCTATTTCTTAAATTAAGATCATTATTATGTGACAGCAAGAGAGAGATAGTCAAATTGTGCTGCCTTCATCCAAAGGTCAGGTCTTTTTAAATGCATAATAGGTCAGTCTTAGAATGAGACATTAGCTGCTCAGTGGCAGAAAATTATCCTACTCACAACCTCTTATGATTTTGTATTCCACGTTTACACCTAGGTACTATAAAAAGTCATGCAACAGCTTGGAAAACTGAAGGCAGGATAAATATTATGTTATGGCTAGGCCCATATCTGTGTCGATACATAGTGACTGATGTGCTAACTTAAAACGTATCACTACCACTGCCCAGAGACAGACACAAACACACACAATTTTTCTGAACCATTGCTGATTTTGCAGAATGTCCTTGATTCTGCCTCATATCTTTGTCCTGTCAGTCATATTTTGTTTTTATTTTCAGGAAAATATCTGAGAATCATAGTCAGTCTATAATGCCAAACCCAAGTGTCTCATATTTTTATTGTTCACAAAATGCATGCTAATGCAAAACCTGTTGCTCTATCAACTTTCTAAATGAATTAGAATAGTATTTAAAAATTGTCTCTAACTTTGGGTCTTTGTTCCCCCATAATTTTTGGCTTTGTCCCCAATTCATGAGCATTTGAGAGGTATATCACATATTTGCACACCCCACACACACACACACACACACACACACACACTCACACACACACACAAGCGCCTGCCACTATTAAGACAGTTACAGTTCATCCAGGCTTATATACCACCATACATAGGATCATAGGAACATGGGAAGTTACTAGGCTATTGGCCTTGAGGCCCATATAAACCTAGCCAAGAGTTTAGCCCATGTATAGACAAATCAGCACCCAATGTCCCTGTCCAGCAGGGACATGGGTGGAATCCCAGGGATGTATTTTCTATTTCTCATTCAGTTATCCACGTTGCACTTAAAAAGGGGTAAAAAGGTACTCTGCTTGACATGGAAAGGGAGTCTATTCTATATGTGGTGAAGTCTCTGGGACACAAATCTGTCCTACCAAGTCCTATTGATATCACAGACCAGGTTGAGACTGCACGTGCAAGTTACTCGAGTGGAGCTTGACTTGCAGATATCCAGCAGTCCCATCAAGGCGGGGTCTGAGATCGCCTTGTATGCCAGACAGAGGTCACTTCTGAGGAGTTTGTATGAAACAGTGTAGAGGGATAGGGCTTTTAGCCTGTCTGTGTATGGTAGATTATTGAGGCCATGGATTCTCATGGTGAGGAATCTCTGTGGTCATTCCAGATGCTGCATGTGATTTGTGAGGTACATGCTGAATGGGGCGTTGTACTCAATAATGGGCATTATAAGGGAAGGATACAGGGATGTTATGACCTCTTGTCCTTGGATGTGATACCCTTACTTATGAGGTGGGCCATGTAGAAGGCTTTCCATACAATGGAAGCAAAATGGTGGTCAAAAGTCAGGTTGCTATCAATCTGAGTGCCCAAATCCCTCACGACCGACTGCGTGCTTAGGATGCTTTTATTAATGTGATAATCATTTGTAGAACACTAAGAAATAAATGTGTACGAAAATAAAACAACATGGAGAAAACACAACAATCATTCTTGAATAGTATTTTCATTATCATATTTCATTAGGGGTCACAATAGATCATAATCGCAGCTTTGACATACATATTAACACAACAATTAAAACAGTAAACAGAAAATTAGGCTCAATCTATAGGATTAAACCCTTCCTTACTCCAACAGCTAGAACAACTATTGCCCTCACCCATCTAATTTCCACCCTCCTCTATGCCTGTCCCATCTATACCAACCTATCAAAAAACAGCCTTAACAAACTAGCTACCTCCTACAACAATATTGCCAGATTTGCTACTGGTTCCTCATTTAGAACTTACCACTGTCAAAACCTAAAGCAACAAGGATGGCTAGAACTTCATAATCAGCTTCAAATTAAACAATGGGTAAGTATGGTGTTAAACAAAGGAATGCAGAAGGTCAGATGGTAGTGGATTTTGCGAAAAGGATGGATATGGCTGTGGTGAATACGTATTTTAACAAGAGGGAGGAGCATATGGTGACATGCAAGAGTGGAGGAAGATGCACACAGGTGGATTATATCTTATGTAGGAGGGCCAGTTTGAAGGAGATTGGAGACTGTAAAGTGGTGGCCGGAGAAAGTGTAGTTAGGCAGCATAGGTTGGTGGTTAGTAGGATGACGTTGGTAATCAAGAAGAGGAGGAGTGTGAGGGCAGCACCAAGGATCAAATGGTGGAAATTGAAAAGGGTAATTGTGAGGTGGAGTTCAGGGATGAATTAAGACAGGCACTGGGTGGCAGTGAAGAGTTACCAAATAGCTGGGTAACTACAGCAGAGCTAGTAAGGGAGACGGCTAGAAAGGTGCTTGGTATCACATTGGGACAGAAGAAGGATGACAAGGAGATATGGTGGTGGAATGAGGAAGTACAGAAGAGGATACAGGCAAAGAGTTTGGCAAAGAAGAAATGGGATTGTTAGAGAGATGAAGAAAGTAGACAGGAGTATAAGGAGATGAGGTGCATGGCAAAGCTAGAGGTGGCGAAGGCTAAGGATAAGGCATATGAAGAGTTGTATGAAAGGTTGGACACTAAGGAGGGAGAAAAAGACCTTTACCGATTGGCTAGACAGAGGGACCGAGCTAGGAAAGATGTGCAGCAGGTAAAGGTGATAAAGGATAATGAGGGAAACATAATCACAAGCGAGGAGAGTGTGTTGAGGAGATGGAAAGAGTACTTTGAGGGGTTGATGAATGAAGAGAATGAGAGGGAGAGAAGGTTGGATGATGTAAGGATAGTGAATCATGAAGTACAATGGATTAGCAAGGAGGAAGTAAGGATAGCTATGAAGAGAATGAAGAATGGAAAGGCTGTTGGCCCAGATGACATACCTGTGGAAGCATGGAGGTGTTTAGGTGAAATGGCAGTGGAGTTTTTAACCAGATTGTTTAATGAAATCTTGGAAAGTGAGAGGATGCCTGAGGAATGGAGAAAAAGTGTTTTGGTACCGATTTTTAAGAATAAGGGTGATGTGCAGAGCTGTAGTAACTACAGAGGGATTAAACTGATCAGCCACAGCATGAAATTATGGGAAAGAGTAGTGGAAGCTAGGTTAAGAAGGGACGTGATGATTAGTGAACAGCAGTACGGTTTCATGCCGGGAAAGAACACTACAGATGCGATGTTTGCTCTGAGAGTGTTGATGGAGAAGTTCAGAGAATGAGACTTGGAGAAAGCATATGACAAGGTGCCTAGAGAGGAGTTGTGGTATTGTATGAGGAAGTCAGGAGTGTCAGAGAAGTATGTAAGAGTGGTACAGGATATGTACGAGGGTAGTGTGACAGCAGTGAGGTCTGCGGTGGGAGTGATGGATGCGTTTAAGGTGGAGGTGGGGTTACATCAAGGATCAGCTCTGAGCCCTTTCTTATTTGCAATGGTGATGGACAGATTGACAGACGAGATCAGACAGGAGTCCCCATGAACTATGATGTTTGCAGATGACATTGTGATCTGTAGTGGGAGTAGGGAACAGGTGGAGGAGACCCTGGGGAGATGGAGATATGCTCTAGAGAGAAGAGGAATGAAGGTCATCAGGACTAAGACAGAATATATGTGTGTGAATGAGAGGGAGGATAGAGGAATGGTGAGGATGCAAGGAGTAGAGGTGGTGAAGGTGGATGAGTTTAAATACTTGGGGTCAATAGTTCAGGGTAACTGTGAGTGTGGAAGAGAGGTGAAGAAGAGAGTACAGGCAGGATGGAGTGGGTGGAGAAGAGTGTCAGGAGTGATTTGTGACAGACGAGTACCTGTAAGAGTGAAAGGGAAGGTCTACAAGAGGGTAGTGAGACCAGCTATGTTATATGGGTTGGAGAAAGTGGCAGTGACAAAAAGGCAGGAGTTTGAGCTGGATGTGGCAGAGTTAAAGATGTTAAGATTTGCACTGGGTGTGATGAGGGTGGACAGGATTAGGAATAAGTATATTAGAGGGTCAGCCCAGGTTGGAAGGTTTGGAGACAAAGCCAGAGAGGCAAGATTACGTTGGTTTGGACATGTGCTGAGGAGGGATGCTGACTATATTGGGAAAAAGATGCTAAGGATGAAGCTACAAGGTAACAGGAAAAGAGGAAGGCCTAAGATAAGGTTTATGGATGTGGTGAGAGAGGACATGCAGGTGGTTGGTGTGACAGAGCAAGATGCAGAGGACAGGAAGAAATGGAAACAGGTGAGCCGCTGTGGCGACCCCTAACAGGAACAGCAGAAAGAAGATGATTATCGCCCATAAGATCCTCTATCTTCCAAAAAATTCTCCTATACCCACTAACCTTCTTACGCCCTACAGTAATTTGACAACCCTTCGCTCAGCCAATAAAGTACTGGTATCCACAGTCAAATCCAAAAATAAGGCCGGTGACTCTCTGTTTGCCAACACAGTTGGCAAATCCTGGAACCTCCTTCCCAATGAACTCTCATCTCCCTCCTCAGTGAAACTGTTCAAAAAATAACTCAGAGAACACCTTTGTAACCACTGGTTATGCCCATGTAGTAACCCAAACTAATCTTACCACCACTTTCTCTGTAGCCTCCCTACATTACCATTTGCAATTTGATTCCAACTCTCTCCATGCCTCAGACAGTAGATACACCTTTACCTTTTTAGTATTTATAACAGTTTCATTCACGTAATCTTTTTCTAATTGTGTACTTGCATAGCTAGCAGCAGTAATCTATTTATCACATAAATACATCCATATAAACTGTCTTTATACTTCCTACTACATGCTCCCCTTAAGTTGCTATGCTACTATAAAATAAATGGTATAACTCTCTGCTAAATACTGCTCCTTGAGCTGTTACATTTATTTGTGTATTTTTTTTCTTCACCTCTCTTTCTTATTGTGTGCCACTTTAAAATAGTTTGTTGCTCTATCTGTTTCTTATCTTCTGCTACTTTAATATAATATTTGTCTATATAACGTGTATTCTTCAGCTTAAAATAGTACTGTAAGTTGTTACATATTTATTTATCTGTACCTGAAGTTGTAAGTTTTGCTTATGTGGAGCTTTTCTCCCTGGGCATCTACTGAAAATGGACATATATCCAGTTAGACTAGCCCAGTCAACAAATGTAAAATAAAATAAAAAATAAATAAATTATCAGCTCCAATTGTATATGATTTCAGGTTAGTAGACATCAGTAGAAGGCTATTTTTGGGATGATGTGCCTCTGTCTGCAGATATTCATGTTTTTTCAACAGCCTTCAGCTCTCAACATAGTAGTGAGTCAGGGGATTTTGTATCATTAATTGGCAGAATTTGTGTGGATCACTGTAACTACTTTCTGTATGCCACAAATTCAGGATAAATCCACAGTGGCTCACTTCGCCGCTTCCCAACATTCATACTGAATCTTTACTAGCATGATAAACTTTTTATCAACAAATAATTTTGAAAATGATTGTGTTCATACCTCTAAACCATCCACTTTTGGCAGAGCTTCCACTTTTTGCTTTCATTTTCATCTCTGCAACACTGTGCCAATCTATCCTAGACAATTCTAATTTCTGCTTCTTTATTGGCTTTACTGTAGAGCCAATGGGAAAGGAGCTCATCTAAGACAAACAGAGTCAAGGAATATAATAACATAGTACAAGTGGTCATGGTTTCTTTAAAAGCTGGTGCTCTATGTATTGACTGCAAATAAAAAAGGATGCAAGTGACCATAAACCAAATCGTTGAACTGACTGTGTTAATTTACTATGCTGCTGTGCTATCATTTAATTTGATGCTGCCAGCTGGTACTAGATCGCTAGCAGATACCATTTCATTCTACAACTGCTGCGACCTGCAAGTGCTGTGTCAACTGTGCAAATACATCTAAAAAAGACAGGATATCTCAGTTTGTCTTTAGAGAAAAATACACATATGATATCTGAGTGAGTGCATTTGGTAACTAAAAAGGGCAGCCTCTGCCTGCTTAAGTTTTCTAACTCCTAACTAAAGTCTAAGCCTGAGTAATAGGTCTCACCTTTCCCTGCTTTCACAGAATAGTCCAGATTTTGCATGACATTCCTGGTCTGTTCCTTGTAAAATCTGATGCATTCTGGCAAATAGTTGAGGACTGCAGCCACTACACAATGGCAGACATTTGAGTTTCAGACTTCATATTTTTCAGAAGAATAATGCTAATGCAAAACCTGTTACACTAACAGTTAAATATATCCAAGAGGAATATTTAAAATGTGCCCATGATTTAGACTTTCAACTCTCATTATTTTTGGCTTTGTTCTTGCTTGTTGCTCTAGAAGGTTGAGACCTGTGGCCCAAATCTGTTGCTGCTGGCTCTCAGAATGACACTACAATGCTGTATACTTACCTATCTTCAAGTAAGATGTATGCTCGTACTTTTACTTAATTTTTTCTTTTGCTGAAATTAATTTGTTTTCTTTCTAGGCATACTAAAAGTCTAAATAAATAAGGGCAGAAGTTTGCAGTACGGTCTCCAATAAGTCTAAATAAGACTTTATAAAATAGAATTGAAATATGCAAGTTTAGTGTCATGCAAATATTATTACACTGACTAATGGATTGCAAGATGTAGTATCTGAAATAATTTTATCATATTAGCAATGCAATAGTCATTTGTGGCTTTAAGCGTGAGGCAGCAAACAGGTAGTATCAAACTGACCTCCTGAGTGATGGTGGTGTTGAGGTCACATTACAGAACTACTTGTGCATGCCTAACTTGCTACAGTGCAGTAAGCATATATCATTCTAGTTCAGCTATGTAGGTATGCATCTGTTAGCACCACAAGGGTATTTCTTTTATAAGCTGTACCTGCCAATAGGGCAAATTTGGAAATTCATGATCCACCCCCCCAGAGACATAACTTTATACACACATATCTTCAACTCAGTAGAAGACTGGTTTCGGAAACGCTGTCTCCTTTTAAACGCCAAAAAAAACAAGCTTCTACTATTCACACCTACCAATAGGTCCTCGCCCATAAACTTCTCCATTAAATCTAACAATGGTACCCTCATCTTTCCCGATCCTACTACCAAACTATTAGGAGTTACAATTGACAACAAACTCAACTTCGATAACCATATAAATAACACCATTCAAACAGTGAACATAAAAATGGGCTCCTTATATCGAATCAAACCCTTCTTAACTCCCATAGCTAGAACCACTATTGCCCACTCTCACTTAGTCTCAACTCTTCTCTATGCTTCTCCGATTTATACTAATCTAAAGAAAAATAATCTTCTCAAACTGTCTAACTCCTACAACAATATTGCCAGATTTGCCACTGGAAATGCATTTCGAACACACCACTGTCTGAATCTAAAGCAGCTAGACTGGCTTGAACTCCCTAACGTGCTAACTTATTCCTAACTCACCATTGCTCATAAAATATTTTACCAACCAAATAATACTCCAATACTTGCTAACCTCATTACCCCTCATAATAATCTAAATTCCCTACGCTCTTCGAGCAAACTACGTGCTAGCATAAGTAAGTCCAATAACTTGTCAGGTGACAGCCTATTCTCCAATACTGCTGGGAAACACTGGAACCTTCTACCTACCGACCTAACACTACTACCTTCACTGTCACTCTTTAAGCAAAAACTCAAAAGTCACCTAAAATCACTCTGGTTATGCCCCTGCACTAACCCAGATTAATCTACTACCTATCCTATTTTTATCTTCTTACTGCCTATGGATACACAATCATACTCTACGTACCCCTCTGTATGATAAAATCTGGTAATTGTAAAACTTATATAACCTCAAGCATTTATGTTAACTACAATGAACTGTAGTGTATCTTCACGTATCATACGATTACATGACTGATATATGACTTTATACTCACCTTTTTAGTATTGTACTTTTTAATAACCTTCTTCTTTATTTCAAATACTTATTTTTTTATTTGTTATACAATTGGATATTTCATGTTGTGCTATGTTGGAGCTTTTCTCCCCGGGCCTCTACTGAAAATGGAAATATATCCAGTTGAACTAGCCCGGTCAACAAATGTAAAATAAAAATAAAATAAAAAATAAATAAATAAAAATCTTAAGTGGTATGATTTTGGAGCCTTTGCTATTATTTTTTATGGTTCCCTGCTATGATTTTGAAAGTTGACAGGTTGAGATGTACACTTGTATTGTTCAGTCATTGTTTCTACTCCCATTACAAGTAATAATCTGAGTTATTTTAAATGAAAACTGCAAAGGATGACCAAAGAATGTTACTGTGGCTATTATTTAGGATGCATTCATAGAGATAAACCACACAATAACCTGCAAAGATAAGAGTTCAAAGCCCCCACTCTATCTTTAACCAAACAGCATTGACTCATGAGTTTGGAGAAGTAACAACACCCCAAAACAAAATTAGAGCTCTGAAACACAGAAACAAACATTATGTCTTTAGTCTTACAACATTAAACATAAAAAAAGGGTTTAACACACAGTATACAGTTTCTCTTGGCAGAGGTTCTCCAGTGAGGGTGAATGGCATGTTACCTAATATAGGGAAAGATGGCACAGAACAGAAAAGGCTACTATAGAAAATTTGACTGGAAAGAAGAATAGAAAGAAGGTACTAAACAGAAAAAGAGAGAGGGGACATACGGATCCAGTAATCATGCTGAAGACATACAAGATAGAAGACATTATAAAACTGTCCTGTAGTTCCTTCTACACTAAATATTGCAAGAAACAGATCAAAAGTGCCAGAGCTATATAGAACTAATAAAAGCATATCCCTGTCCCCAAAATGTCCCATTTTCATTCCTATATGTGCAAATTTACATCTCACTAGTGATATATAAAGGAAACTGCAGTCCCTGTTGAGGTCCTCCTTGAAGAAAACTGCACTGAAATGAAACACAGATGCATAATTTCAACACTCACATAAATGCATACATGCTCGATTAATCACATGCAGTTTCACAAACATGAGAAAAAATGTGTCTAACCTTTGTTAAGTAAATTTATTTATAAGAAACTACTGGCTATTTTAGAATACTTAGATGGCCAAAACATATGGATCATGTTGTATTTTGGGTGGAGTTTTCATGAAGTATTCCTTGGACATAGCTGGACCATTACCATTATAGTTCAATTTACTAAATATTGTGCTGAATAAATAACTCCTTAAAGTTTGTCCCCAGGATTCAGCAAGCTCTGCACGGTGTGCAGGAATAGTGCAGGAGCTGTTGGAGGCAATATGGCTGCCTTGCGATCCAGGAATAAGCTCCCGGGACGTGCACAAGCGCTCCTGCACAGACACACCTCCTGTATGCAAATTACCCCATTTGCAGGTGAAAACCATGCCAATGAGTTGAATTTGTGATCCAGAAAGTTGGCAGCTGGCCGTGCAGGACTAGTGTAGTCTGCAGAAATGTAAACAGTTAGTAACCAAGCACATTTCTGCAAACTACAAAACGGAGCCATGACAGCTCCAAATAAAGAGTTTATATAATGTGGAAAGCATGCCAATGGCCAAATATATGGCCATTGGTACGGGAAACAGTTGCAAAAAAAAAATTACTTTTATTTTTTAGCCAATTTCAGCTGTTTAAGCATAGGGCAGTGGAGTGCAAATGGGATCGGGCCGAAAATAAAAAAATAAAAGCTTGAAATAAGCATTCTATCCAAAATCACAATTTTGCCTTTATACTCAATGGCAGGAAGAAGACAACATGGCCAGTGAATAGTGGTTGATAAGGGGGAAGGCTCTGTGTCAGACTTGTAACTAGGCATTAGCAGGCAATCCTATGCAAATGAGGGGAATGATACTGAATCCTAGATCCCCCCCCCCCCGCATGGCTAGCCTGCACCCAACCGTATTGGTGCAGGAAGCCCATGGTGCAAGCCTAAGAGCTAGCTGACATCATAGAGGGGTGTGTCAGGCATTCTGTAAGCTTAATGGAGCCCTGTGGCTTGGGTTTGCCCTTAGCTTAGCAGAGCTAAGCAAGGGGGTTGCCTGAGGCTGCCTAGCACTTTTTACATTGCCTAAATGGGTGTGCGTGCCACGCACTGTGTTTTAAAGGGAAAAAAAGTAAACCATGAAATAGCAGCTCCGTGCACATCTGAGCACTGTGTTTGCACTGCATACCCCTGGGCTTAAACAGGAAGGCAATGGGAAAACTGCAGTAGGAAGGTAATCAAGAACTAGCATAGCTGGCAGGTGAAATGTATCAGAACCAGCCAATTACACAGGCAGCAGCCCAGCCCAGCACACTACTATAAACTATCCAAACACCTTTCCCTCTGGTCTTTCCCACAAACTCTACACCACCAGTGTACACAAGCGGGGAAATTTTACCAAACAAAAGCAACAAAATGATAGAGGCTGCAGCAGCTATCATAAATCAACATGTGGAAGAGGCTGAGGGTGGTGAGGATGAGAATGCTGATGACCAACCCACAGTGAGGAGATGAGTGTACAGACCCAGGGTAACCTACAAGGGGCTACATGAGCTGGAGATAGTGGAGTGCTATAGGGTGGACAGGGACTTCCTACAGCAAATTGTTGAAATGTGCCGGCCACACATCACACACAGAACCAACAGAAGGGAACCCATCCCAGTGGATACCAAGGTATGTGTAGGCCTAAGAATACTAGTCACAGGTACCTTCCAAAGGCCAACTGGGGATATCATGAAGATCACATAGACATCAACATCCAGGGTACCCCACCAGTTCCTGGATGCCATGTTAGCACATGCTGGTGAGCACATATATTTCCACAACAGCCGTGAGGCGTTGACCAGAAATATGTGTCTCTTCCACCAAATAGCAGAATACCCTGAAGCAGTGGGTGCTATAGACTGCACGCACATATGCATCAAAGCACTGCCCGGTGAGCAGGGTAGGGTCTACATCAACCGCAAGAGCTACCCCTCCATCAACTGCCACGTCATGTGTGATGCCCAGGGCATTATAATGAATGTGTGTGCTGGCTGCCCTGAAAGCTATCATGACTCTCACATCTGGCATATGATGCAGCTGTACCAGAGATTTGCCAATGGGGACATCCCTTGCAGCCACCTAGTGGGGGATGCTGGTTATGCACTAGAGCTGTGGCTGATGACACTCATCAGAAATGCACACACACTCAAACAAGAACTCCATAATGAGGCACACACACAGACCACAATCATAATAGAGCATGTGTCTGGGATGCTCAAGTCATGGTATCGGTGCCTGGATACATCCAGTGGAGCCTTGCAGTACTCACCAGCTACATGTACCCAAATTGTCATCGTATATGCCATGCTACACAATATGATCCTGTGGAAACAGCTGCAGCAGGAACAGCATGGGGCAGGGCCACACAGCTCCCCACCATTGCCATGGCCTGCACAGGGAGAGTGACTCGGAGGAGGAACAACCTGAGCCTGCCCCAGTAGGCAGAAGGAGGTGTGCCCAGTATGCCCAGGCCATGGCAAAGATGCAATACATAGCACATACACTGACACGGTAGGAACCCTGGGAATGACACCTCTCTGACTCGCACATACAGTAAAAGGGATGCCAAACATTATACTACCTGTGCTTAACCATGTATAGAGAGTGTACTATGTGCATCTGAAATAGTCAGCCCTCCAGCACCATCTTCAATACTGGCACAGTCACAAGGTAAGAAACTCTCCATATGAGTTGCCGAATGGAGTAGTATGTTCTGTTACTTGTATCTATGGTATGGATGTGAGCATGCAAGGGAATTGGGTGGCTGAATGGGATGCCAACAGATAGTAGACACCTATAGTGGCAGCATGCGATCTTTAACAAATACTGGTGTCACCATAGTAGCCAGTACTAGAGAAGGTGACAAAACACACTGCAGGAAATGTGGTGGCCACATGTGTGCCCATAGGACACACACATGCCAGTCAGAGAGGCTCACATACCCAACAACAGTCTCAACCAGCAGGACAGGCGTAGACAAATACAAACAAAGGCTGCGCTAAGGCCTCTGATTGATGACTATGGAGAACAGCCCCCCCTCCAGACCTACACAGACAGACTACAACAGGTCAGGGAGTGGGATGTTAGTTCTGAAGGGTAAGAAGTCAGAAATTGAAATGTAGGTCAATCAAACCTAAGACTTGTATTACACTGATATGCCTCTAGTCAGCATGATAGGTCAGAATACAGAATGAAATGGAGTACCTGAAATAGCAGTACAGTCATAGTAAATGTGTACAAGTGTCAGGTGTGCCCCCCCAGTCCTATGTAGAAATGTAGTAACAGTCAGGTGTGCCCCCCCCAATCCTATGTAGAAATGTAGTAACATGTATGTGTAGGTATAATAACAGTGGAGCACAGATTACCTGAGCTGGCCAAGGTAGCAGGCTAGATTGTAGCATGTGTACAATATGCAGAGCTGCTTGTGTTAGGTTGGTGTGTGTTGTATATTGTGTGAGAGTGGTCAGTATGTATGCATGGTGAGGTTTGTCCTGGTGGCCATTGGCCAGTACTGCTGATGACAGGGCCAAGTTCTCTCAACTGCAGTGCCAAAAACAATTCTTCCCAGCAAAACACATTCCAGCAGTAAGCCATAGTAAATGTTTGGAAGTAATATGTGTCACCATCTGAAAGATGGACATGGCATGAATGTGGGCCCAGACATATAAGCAGTACAGAGGGGGACGTACCCCAGACAGACAGTGTATGATATGTAACTGTCAAATGGACACACCCTTGGAATTGTACATACAGCTTAGCAGCACATTAGTTGGGCTTGTAATATGGAATACCAATGTCATCTGGCCAAACACTGGCAGGCCACAAAAGTCACAGGTATGAAGTATTGTGAAACAGCTGATGTCCCTGCACAAACCAGCATAAGTGGAATGCCCCATGCATATCTGTGAGTCATATGCAAGTAGTGTCCATAGCACACATGCACCCAGCTCACCCCACCATCACCCACAGGTACCTCTCCAGTCTTATCCCTGCTGTTAGGAATGAGTACAATATGACCCCCACCTCTGTATGGCAATAGCTAAAGAATGCAGCATGCAGAACAGGTGTCCCATGCAGGTGTGTCCCTAGCTGTAAGCAGCACCCTGCCAGCATCCACACCACTGGATCAATAATGACAGAAAGTATTGGCATTAAAACCTTGCACACCTACCCTGTCACCCCAGGGGAATATAGTGTGTTGCAGTCTGGGACTGTAGGAGTGACACAATGCAACGGCCTGCTACAGCTGGCCTGCATCACTACCAAATGGCCTACAGTCCTCTGCCAAAGGCCTGTGTCTCACCCGTACTGCCAATGTATGTTATGTCATGGACTCCCAAATAACAACATAACACAGTCCACAGAACCCAAATGCAAGGCCATGTGGACAAATCCCAGTAACATGTCCACCATGTCCTACTGCATGGACTGTGGACCAACACCAAATTACTGCTGGGATGAGGTGATAACTATAGGGAACATATCAGATAATGTTTGCATAATGCTTGGAAGAACAGAGGGGGGCTAGGAGCATGGGCAGCATGGAGTGTGTGTAAAGTCCGAAACTCAGCCATGTGCACATACTATCCCTGCCTGCAAACACAGGAATGGGTGGCTACAAACCTGCTCATAAACCACAATGTGAAGGGGTAATGTCCAGAATTATGACCCCTGCCTCTGGGTAACCTGTGTGAATCTGTACAGCTGTGAGGTATGGCCACACTAGGATATGGCCATACTGTCATGTCGATGGATGTACAACAATGGGATCCTCTGCCACCACTGTACCAAGGTGCTGAACCATTTACACAGACACAGCAGCAAGTGTCTGCAGCTTTGACTCCAGAATGGCATGATTGTGCAAGAATATGTAGGCTGCAGACCACAATACTGGACACAGCTGCATTCACCCTGTGTTCCCCAAGACATCACTGCAAGCAAATATGTATACCTGACAGCATATGTCTGAATATCTCTGCTAACACCAAGACCATGTAGCAGAAGCAGCACAGACACAATTACCTACAGTAACCCACTATCCTTTGCCAATTTTGACCCCATATCGTCAACTGATCTACAGATATCCTGCAGAAACAGATTGCTAGCTGTAGGTGTAGAACACAAAAGCCTGCACTGGAGTACAATCTACATGGAATGGATTCACACATTCAATGCAGAAGGTCATACTGGGCATGCTCCCACACTTAGAAATGAAGCCCATGTCTGGCAACAACAGTGGACTATACATATCTGACAGTCGCAGATGCTAGTGCACACACTCTGCAGTACACACCAGTCATGCTTTACACACACATTGAATAGGAATAGACACATATATCCAAGGACAACACGCTATTATAGGCCAAAATTACACATACACAGATGTGTGGAAGAGAGTGACAGACAGTGACAAAGAGCCTCCCATCATGAGGCCTGTCTCACCCAGCACACATGTAATTAGCTAAAACCACATGATGTGCAAATGTCAATCACCGTAGATATTTGCCTCTGGTATCCCTCAGCACTATAGTCCTTCCCCAAAGGTCTATTTCAATGTGAATGACATCAGCAGCCCTGCCAAAGTAGGGCATTTGAAATTGCTTACAATACTCTCCTTTTACATCCTCTTTCCTCTCCAGTCTTTCAATCATTCTTTATTCCCTATAAATTCCATTCTTATTTACCAACTGTGTTATACAAATTTACTACCTCCTCTCTTGCTTACTACACTCATTCTCTCTCCTTTGTACTTTCCTCCTTACTCCACACTTCTCAGACTACTTAATTATGTCTCCTTACATACTAACTATGACTTTACTCTCATTCTTACTCATGACCACCCTTCTCTCAACATACTATCTCACCTTCTTTGAAATCTCACTTAACAACCACTTTATCTCCTCACAAAACACACTTCGACTAGACTCACCTTCACATCTTTCTCTAATGTTAATTCCACCCTAGCTATCACCTATCCAAATTCCACAGACTACATCACCTAACCTACCTCCAACAATCAAATAAAAAAACAAAAACCCTAACAAATCAAAAGAGCAACTATTTAATTAAACTAGTTAATCCTCACCTACAGGATGGTGACATCCACCCCAACCCTGGACCAACCTCACCTCCTTCCCAAAACTGCTCACCTAACCTCAATAATACCTTCCTCATAGGACACCTTAACATCCAAAGCATAAATAAGAAAATACCCTTCATCCATGCCCTCTTAGATATCCACTCATTTGACATTCTTTGCCTCTCTGAAACCTGGCTAAAACCAGGCACAAAAGACGAGAGATTATTCCTCAAGGTTATAATATAGTCAGACATGACCGCTTAAACGCAAAGGTGGTGGAGTAGCAATACTTTTCAAAAATCAACTTAACATCTCTACTCAACCAGCATGCCCAATCCAAAATAGCAAAACAGAATCCATCATTATTAAACTCCAACTTAACACCAAAAAGCCATTTACATTATTTGTTTGTATCTTCCCCCAGGTAATAACATTCCAATATTAGAAGACTTTCTAAGCTGGGTTTCTACCAACTACCCCCAAGAAACCATAATTCTTGGCGACGTTAACATAGACTGGAACACTATTAATACAAACAATCCCTCCTCTCATATTAACCTACATGGCTTCTCACAAACTATTACCTCAACTACAAGAGTCAATAAGCCCAGCAAGAAAGAGAGTATATTAGACTGGATACTCACTAATAAAGTTAACAAACAGTATAAAGTAGGTACTATGCCCGACGACATTAGCGACCATTGCCTAACCTTCATTACTAGACAAAAATCAGAATATGTTAATCCCCAAATACAAGGCTAATCCGATCTATCAAGCATTTTAACATAGACCTTTTAAATCTGAACTGAGAGCATGCAATTGGAATTACTTAAAATCACTTCCCTGGAAGAGGCAGTATTATTCTTTAATAAAACATTCTTATCCATACTTGATTCACATGCTCCAGAACGTGCTATTAGAGTAAAGACCAAATCTGCCCCATGGCTGAAGGACAATACTAAAAAACTCATTCATGCTAGAAACAAAGCATGGACAAAATGGAAATGCAATAGACAAAACCCTGATTTAGTTAATTTCCCAACTTAGAAATCTAGCTAAAAAATCAGTAATCTCTGACAAGAAAAACTTCTACTGTAATCTTCAAGAAACTCATATTAACAACTCTAAACAGTTCTGGTCATCAGTAAATAGACTTCTTTCCCCAGGAATGGCTAAAACTCCTTCCCCTCTAAATGCTGACCCAGAAACCCCTCTCCAGACTGCTAATGCTTTCAACTCTTTTTTCACTGAAACTATTCAATCCTTAGCCAAACAAATGAACTCTAACAACTCTTATATTCCAACTAACATAACAAACTCCTCCTACAACTTCTCTCTAAAACCTATATCTACTTCTTTCATCTACAGACTCATTCACAAACTGAAACCCTGTACCCCTTCTGCTGACAAGCTCCCTTCTCTTTTCCTTCAGAAAGCTGCCAAAGAAATTGCATATCCTATATCCTTACTTATCAACAGAACTATCCAAGAAGGAACCATCCCAGATATCTGGAAAGTCTCCTATATTATCCCACTACAAAAAGGTGGTGACTCCCTTGACCTTTCCAACTTTAGACCAATTGCCCTTCTCTCACCCCTAGCAAAAATCATGGAAAAATGTATTCATCAACAGCTGGTACACTATCTCTCTCTCCACTCCATAATAGCAAACTGCCAGCATGGGTTCAGACCCCACCACAGTACCACCACTGCCCTTCTTTCATTTATAGATACTATTAACAAAATCGAAACAACAATGCTCTCTCTTCCTCTTTTCATTGATCTCTCTAAAGCTTTCGACATGGTCAACCACACTCTCTTAATCAACATTCTTGTATCCTCTCTTGTGATAAACTAGCCATCAATTGGTTTAGATCTTATCTTAACAACAGACAACAAGCAGTAATATGGGAAAACCATCTCATCACTCTTACCCATTTCCATCGGAGTTCCCAGGGCTCCATTCTTGGTCCACTTCTGTTCACCCTCTTTATTAACGATCTTCAGACTGCAATCCCACAAGCAACCTGCATACAATATGCAGATGATTCCTATCTGCTCAGCACCATCCTCTACTGAACTGAGCTCATTGACCCAAAATACCTTTAACACTGTAGAAACTTGGTTTTCCAGACGGTTTCTCCTACTAAATGCCAAAAACTAAACTCCTCCTTCTCCACCACCACTCGGTCCGCCCCTTTAAACTTTACCATTTCCTCAAACAATGGCACTATCATCTCACCTGATCCAACTACAAAACTCTTAGGAATAACCATTGACAATAATCTCTCCTTCGATCAGCACATTAACAACACCATCAAGATTGTTAATAGAAAAATTGGATCCCTATATCGTATCAAACCTTTTCTAACCCCAGCAACTAGAACCAAAATTGCTCAATCTCATCTCCTATCTTCTCTCCTATATGCTTCCCCCATTTATACAAACCTTAAGAAAATCAATCTTAACAAACTTGTAAATTGCTACAACAACATAGCTCGCCACTACTAATCCCTTCAGGACCCACCATTGTATTAACTTAAAACAACTTGGCTGGCTTGAATTTCAAAACTACCTACTAATTACTCAACTCACTATAGCCCACAACATATTACACCAACCTGACAACACCCCAATACTCTCTCAACTTCTAATCCCTTACAACAATCTTAACTCACTTCGCTCCTCTACTAAACTCATGACACAATCTATAAAGGTAAACAACACAGCAGGTGGTTCTCTATTCACTAACACAATAGGCAGAAATTGGAATCTCTTACCTAGTGACTTAACTCTGACTACATCCCTGCCTCAATTCAAACAAAAATTAAACTATACTTCCAAAATCATTGGCTTTGTTCCTGCAATACACCTGACTAACCATTTTCTCTTACTCTGTTTCTCCTCCTCTTTCATCTCCACCTTTTTCATTTCTCATCCTTTCTTTTCTGATTTAAATATGTACATGTTATATTTCAATTGCTAACATGACACAAACTGCATTTTGTAAATTTGTGTCTCTTTTGAATTTATCTTTCTTTCTTTGTATTTTTATTAATTTCCAATTTTTTTCCTTTTATCTTAGAGAAATTGTTTTTTTATTATGTGATGTACTTAGTATTTAGTGGAGCTTTTCTCCTCGGGCCTCTGCTGAAAATGGACATGTATCCAGCCAGACTAGCCCGGTCAACAAATGTAAAATAAAATAAAATAAATAAATATAGTGTATGTGGTGCATGTGCTAACTGTGTAACACGACTGTACAAGTCAGTATTCATCTAGCAGTTGTATACACGTACCTGTGGAATATAAACCTGTGTGTGCCTGAGTGTTGTATGTCTACCTCTAGATGAATGGGTTATGGCCCATGCACACACACTGTACTCTCCATTGCCCTACTATGGCAAGCCTGCTGATGTCTTCACCTTGAAATACACCTTTGGGGAAGTAGTAGCCCAGTAATCTTCGTGTGGTGTCCTATAACTATGTAATGCTGTAGTGTGATGTACTAGTTAGGTAGGAGTTCTAATCCCAAGCATGGCAACTGTGTGCGTCTGTGTAGGGATCAATGCTTTTGAGGCTATTCACACTGACTGCAATTTCAAATGCCCTACTTTGGCAGGGCTGCTGATGTCATTCACATTGAAATAGACCTTTGGGGAAGGACTAGTCCAGTAATCTCTGTGGCGCGTCCTACAACTGCGTAATGGCATAGTGTGATGTACTAGTTAGGTAGGAGTTCTATTCCTAGATATGACAAGTGTAAAAGTTTGTGTATTTGTTTGCCTGTCTGTGTAAGGATCAATGCCTTTGAGGCCAGTCACACTCACTACAATTTTGAATGCCCTACTTTGGCAGGGCTGCTGACTCACTCACTTTTAAATACACCTTTGGGAAAGGAGTAGCACAGTAAGCTCTGTGGCGCGGTCTATAAATGTGCAATGCTGTAGTGTGATATACTAGATAGGTAGGAGTTCTATTCCCAGACATGGCAACTGTGAAACTCTGTGTGTGTGTGTGTGTGTGTGTGTGTGTGTGTGTGTGTGTGTGTGTGTGTGTGTGTGTGTGTAAGGATCAATGTTTTTGTGGCCATTTACAGTCACTACACACACCTCAAAATGGAGAACATTGATAACTGTGCAGTAACAGAGACCTGATCCAAGGCTCCTGAGAGCACCACTACAATACCAGGTACACCTGTTGGCCACCAAACCAGGACCAAAACAATAAAGGTGGAGGAGTGTCCATATTCACCAAGGATATTCACACCACCAGGCTACTTGCCCAACAGAATGTGTCTGAAATATCCCCGGTGCAACTAACAGTAGGTTAGACTGCATTCCAAATTGTATAGCCTGCTACAGATCCCCCACCATGCCCCATGATACCCACTACAGCTTTTGAAACATACTGTGAAATATTATGATACAAGCAAACACCTTAATACTGGGTGACTTACATTACGCTGCCATTAACTGGGAAAACTACTTGTGTACCAACACGTGTGCCCAACAGTTCTTGGAAGTCATAATTCCCAATGCCCTGGATCAAGTAACCCATAGTCCCACCAGGGGCTCAAATATCCTAGACCTGGTCATGACCAACATGGGATATCAATGCCCCACTCCTATGGTCACCCCATCAATGGTCAGGTCTGCCCATGAGCTAATCACCCTTAACATCAACATCCCTCCCCGATACCCCAGTAAGGAAACCTCCGTAACACATATCTCCAAAGCCAACATCATGCTACTTCATGACACCCATGCAGATGGGAACTGAAAGGACGACTGCTGAATCCTACATGAAGGCACTGTACAAGCACATCCACTCATGCATGAAGTGTGTCATCCAATATAGAACCAAGACACTCCTCACCAAGAAAAGGAAGCCAATGTGGTGGCTCCCTGCCATAAACATACTGTACAACAAAAGGAGGAAACTGTTGTAGACACGGGCGAATTTCCAGGATGCAAAATACTCCCTTACCAGCCACAGTAAGAAGCAGAGATCCTTCATAACATCCACCAAAGCTAGTTACGAACATAATATAGCCAAAGATGTCAAAGACAACTGCAAGCCGTTCCATAGCTATGTGAGGAATCTAAATGGCAATGCTCAGATCTGCTCTGAGCTACAACAGGATGGTATTAAATATACTGCTCCGAGGGATATTGCCAATATCCTGGCAGATCAACTCAGTGCCAACTGCACCCCCTCCCACCCCTCCAAAGGGCCCAGCTCAACACGGAAAGATTGCCAGAGTACCGTAATAATGGCCACATAGGTAAAAAACACACTCTCCAGAGCTATGACAACAGCAGCTGTGGGACCAGTCAACAACCCAGGCTGTGTACTAGATGAGCTACAAACTGAACTGACACCTCACCTACATGCCATATCTAATCATAGCCACACCTCAGGCTTCGTGCCCACTGTGTGGCACACAGCTACAATTATCTCAGTCCACAAGGGGGGATCCACCTTGGATCCTGGGAACTACAGCCCCAGCAGTATGACATGCCTGATCTGCAAGGCCATGGAATGTATTATCATGGGAAATTAAAATAAAGACATTGGCAGCCTGCAAACACTGGACCTCAACCAGGTTGGGTTTGTGAAGGGCCGATCATGTCACCTCAACCTGATTGACAACTGTGAATCCATCTCCAGAGCTGTGGATGAGGGTAAGGTGGTTCACATAGCCTATCTGGACCTCACCAAGGCCTTCAACACCATCCCCTAGTCTGGAATCATAGATAAATGTTTCAAGCTGGCCATTAATCCCTATGTCACCAGATGGGCTGCCAACTGCTGTACTGACAGAAGCCACACTGTAAATGTAGGTGACACCAACCCCAGCCCCAGACAAGGGACAGTTGGAGTACCTTAGGGTTCAGTCCTGACACCGCCCTTATTTGGCATCTACTGCTCTGAAGTACAGTCCAAAAGGGACTCTGGCAAACAAAGGTTGCAGATGACTGCACACTGAGAGCCAATATTGAATCCCTACATGATGTGGATATTTTACAGAAGGGCCTTACAGAAAGACATGCTTGGTGCCTGAGCCATTGCCTCAAGATCAATGCCAAGAAATATACAGTTATCCCCTCTGGGAAGGGACATAAACCTGTGAAGTACCACATAGGTGGCAGTACACTGAACACCTAAAGTGTGATAACATACTTAGGGACAAAGGTGGATAGTGGTCTCAGCTTTGATAACCACATCACCACAACAGTCAGGAAACCCACCTCTGTGACACACCTCACCACTAAGGGCTTTACATCGAAGAAAAGGAGGCCATTGTCCCGCTGTAGTCATCTCTCAGTAGATCCAGTACAGACTACAATGGCCCGATACATATGTACCTCACAAGACATCTGCAACAACTAGAAAGGCTGCAGACATACCTCATGAAATGAATCACAGGCCTAAACCAGATGCCCTATACTGACCATCTGAAAATCATCCAGCTATACTCTGTCACATATTGTGTTCTCAGAGGCGATCTTTGCTTAACATACCATGCCATGTCAAACCCACAGCTGTTGGACATGCTACACTTAAAGAATTTCAAACCCTCATAGCCACATGCCCCAGGGATCCAAATCTTGTCATCACAATGAACAATACATGCTGGAGGGATATGTTCCTGACCCAGAGACTCCCCATACTCTGGAATAGACTGCCCATACATGTCAATCAGAGTGTCTCTTTGGCCCTCTTCAAAAGGAACCTGGACGATTGGATAGGAGATAAGAAATTGACCCCAGGGATCATGTCAGCTGCCCTGCTAGACAGGGAAGTAAATACTGTGGGAAGACATAGCCAGGGAATTGTCATGTTTAGGCATGTATAGGCCCTAGGGCCGATAGCCTAGTATCAACCTATGAACCTATGAACCACACTTTCCATTGCCCAACCTTGGCAAGGTTGCTGATGTCATTCACTTTGAAATACACCTTTGGGGAAGGACTAAACCATTAATCTCAGTGGCACGTGCTATAACTGCATAATGCTGTAGTGTGATGTACTAGTTAGGTAGGAGTTCTAATCCCAGACATGGCAAGTGTAAATGTTTGTGTGTGTGTCTGTGTAGGGATCAATGCTTTTGAGGCCATTCACAGTCACTACAACTTCCATTGCCCCACTTTGGCAATCCTGCTGATGTCATTCCCTTTGAAATACACCTTTAGGGAAGGGCTACCCCAGTAAGCTCTGTGGCACGTGCTATAACTGTGTAATGCTGTCATGTGATGTACTAGTTTGGTAGGAGTTCTAATCCCAGACATGGCAATTGTAAAGGTGTATGTGTTTGTCGGTGTAGGGATCAATGCTTCTGAGGCCATTCACAGTCACTACAGCTTCCATTGAAATACTTTGGCAAGCCTGCTGATGTCATTCACTTTGAAATACACCTTTGGGGAAGGATTAGTCCACTAAGCTCTGTGGTGCATGCTATAACTGCATAGTCCTGTAGTGTGATGTACTAGTTAGGTTGGAGTTTTAATCCCAGACATGGCAACTGTGAGACTTGGTGTGTGTGTTTGTCATACATATCCTGTATGGAGGTAGGTGTGAGTGTGTAACAACAGGACTCACTGTGGAGCGGATTTTGCAACCTTCTTATATGGTGGGCCTATTATATGTTACAATGTCCACCTTACAAGGATAACAGATGTCAAACAGCAGAGAGGCTGGGGTAGACAATCCATAGCCCTACATGTGACATCATGGCTTGGTGAACAATATAGGCAACCCTTGTATTACCCAGAGAACACTCTCCACCCATGTCTCATACACAAACACACTCGGCTAGGCAACAACCACTATGTTGGTAGTTCCCTGCATATTGCCCGCAGATAGTAACCATGGTGTGATTGTAGTGGACTACAGAGGGCATGGCACCCTGTCCCATCCCTACAACAGGCAAATCATTACATACAGTGCTCCTTCACTATGTTCCCCACTGGACACCTGCAACAACTGTAGAGCCAGCAAATGTAACCCACAAAGGACATACCATGCCTTATACACATGCCCTGTATGGACAGATGCCACTGACACCAGGGAATACCTGTATCATGCTGTCAATGTAGGTGCAGGGTCAGCCTGGTGTCCATTGTCAGTTCTCACCACATGAGGCCAGGAATGGCACATCTGATGATAACAGTCTTTCTACACACCATGCCCCAAACACCCCAGGTACACTTCCGTATGTCACAGGACATGCATGTGGGACGTGTGTACATCCCAGACACCATCCATGTCAGGGAATATAGAACACATACATGGCAAGCATTGCACAGCACTGGCCACCCACAACAGTAAACTGGATGAATGGATGGTGAATACAATACCCACCTGTGTGGGCCAATCCAGACACTACACCCCTGAGCCACACTGCTGACCATTGTCATGTGGCCTGATGCCAAGGTATACCCTTTATCTAGCCTTGTACAGCCTTCTGGCACAGTCAATCACTACACACCTGTGAAGCAATGCACCCATGCATGTCAGTACAGGCAAACCTGTGTCTGTGTGTGTGTGTGTGGAATATAATGATATGGACACCATTCACACTCACTACACCTCCCATTGGCCTACTAAAGTATGCCTTCTGATGTCAGACACCTTGACATACCCTTTGCCCATATATCATCCTGATAACCCCTGTGGTGCATGTGATACCTCTGTATTACCGTATTGTGGCAAACTAGCTAGTTAGTAAGTCTAATCCTGACCCTGCCAACTGTGGTAATTTGTGTGAATCCCTGAGAGAGTGTGGCTGTGTTGACCTTGACACCTGTTCATGTGGACAGGCACATGTACTACACCTACCTTATCCCTCCTTTATCACTGTTGCAGATGTCACTCATCATCGAATATACCAATGGACAGCTCCCCAACACATAAGCTCTGTGGCGCATGTAATAACTGCATACACATGTAATAGCAATACATAGGCAGGAGTTTGAAACCCTGTACTGGTAAGTGTGTGACACAAACATGCGTAGGCTTCACTCTCCCATCCCCTTCCCTGTCTTACTTTGTCTCTGTCTGTCTCTCTCACTCCCTCTCTGGTGGATGTGGAGAAGTACACCTGCTTTGGTTAGGCAGCAGCTTGTGTTTTGTAAGTGATGCTCATGATTAGCTGATGGCCTCTGCAAATATTGCAGTCCCCCACTAGCTGATTGCATGTGGAACAGTTGTGGTAACATTCCCATAGCCAATTGCATGGAAACACACTCCTATAACTAGGAAGATCATGTGAGTGTTGGCCCTTTTCATTCTCTGTGAGCAGGACTTCATGTCAGTATTTGGCTAACAGCATCACAGATGGTAGTGGGATATACCTCTAACAACATGCATTGTGGAGACAGGCCAACAAACAGGAGGGGGATGTTCCAGACATGACTACAGAATGTAAGTGTTGCTCTTCTGCATTTGGAGTAATGTTGGTTTAACAGGGCTTGTGTGGATATGGTCTACATGATTTAATACCTGTCATTACAGTGTTATGTATTTGAGGAAACTCCCACCTGTAGGGTTATCTGCGGACTGGCCAGTGTTTGGAGTCTTATGTTTCTTGTGTAACTCACACATCACCTATCTTAGAACTGCAGAAGCACAGTCTAAGGATTGCAGACAGTACATGGTGACAGCTATGAGAGTTACTGACTTCATATCCCTCATAGGACATATGTCACAACAAACCCCGTTACAACAGTAAATGTATGAGGGTATCACAGCAACATGCCAATATTGGCCCAGTGTTTGTGCCTCCAGCCACAAGTCTGTCAACCTTTGTACATATGCCATGCAGTAAGAGGTGCATATGTTCTGTACACCATTATTTATTGACATCATACCTGATAACAAGCCAGTCAGATATCAGACTGCTAGACATGTTATATTTGAGGACATAACCTGGGCATTCTGTGGTTGTGTGTACAGTAGTGGGGTCTGTGTACTTATAGTGATTGTCGACAGTATGTGTATTGCGAATACGTACCTTGGCCTGTGTACAGACTGTGGTAGATGTCATTGTTCTTGGTCCTGTTCTACCTGATGTTACATGCTGCTCTGGTGTATGCTACCCTATCAGTTCACATGTTTGTAGGGCCAAACACGTGTCCCATACCGGCATTGGACCACACTGTGTAGTGCACTTACACACAGGTGTCTGTTACTCTGTGCTGTGACATGCCTGTAGAGCCTGCTATATTTGCAGGTACATGTGTATTCCCTCATAAGAAATGTAGGCCAGTGTTGTGGCAGTCTGCCTGTAGTTTGCACAGTGGTTTGTTACATGCCTAGCAGCTTAGTGTAATTACCCACTGTAATGTTATGTCCATATATTTGCCAGATGCACTGCTGCTGGGCCACCATAACTATTGTGTATTTCTGACAAAGCAGTGGGATGTTGTACAGATGTATGTCACTAACTACTGGGTAGTATGTGGCCATGTGACCTCTGCACCACCAGTTACTATGTGTCAGGGCAGACAGGAGTGTGTGAATGCATAAACTGTGTGGGCATATGTAGTCCAGTATTTACATGATATACCCATGTACATGGCTGTTAACATCCACATTGTCAGGCTTGGTACACGTCTCGTACTAAGGGGAGCTGTGTATACCTCTGGACTGACCAGAGTGTGCCAGACTGTCCACATATATTGGTCATATCTCTGCTGTAGTCCACAGGATCATTACTGTGATATCAGCGGTACTGTATTATGATGACCTTAGGATGTCAGTAACTGATGGCGTACATGTCAATAACAAATGTGACCTCCCAAACACAACATGTCTGTTAAGACAACCCCTGTTACAGTAGCAGCAATCTACATATATACCTGCAATACATACATAACATCCCCTTGCACTAAGAGGTTGAGACTATTGGTGCTGAAGTATGACTGCACTCCACGTTCTGGACATATGGTAAATATATATGTGTGTGTATATATATATATATATATATAGATCCATATATCTATATAGATATATACACATACACATATCTACATACATATATGGATATATATATATATATATATATATATATATATATATATATATATATATGTGTGTGTGTGTACATATATATACATATACACATCCCTAATATATATATATATATATATATATATATATATATATATATATATATACAGAGAGATCTATATATGGCCATATATATAATGCACTATACAGATGTTTATAAATACATATACATATATATATATGTGTATGTACATGGAGACATATATCTACATATGTATATATCCATATCCTTGTCATAGGTTCATAGGTTCATAGGTTGGTACTAGGCTATCAGCCCTAGGGCCTATACAAGCCTAGCCATAACAATTCCCTGGCTATTTCTTCCCACATTATTTACTTTCCTGGACCCCTGTCTAGCAGGGCGACTGACGTGATCCCTGGGGTGAATTTCCTTTCTCCCATCCAATCGTCAAGGTTCCTCTTGAAGAGGTCCAAAGAGGCACTCTGCTTGACATGTATGGGCAATCTATTCCAGAGTCTGGGGAGTCTCTGGGTCAGGAACCTATCCCTCCAGCATGTTTTGTTTATTGTGATGACAAGGTTTAGATCCCTGAGCGTGTAGCTCTGAGGGATTGGGATTTCTTTAAGTGTAGCATGTCCAACAGCTCTGGGTTTGACATGGCCTTGTATGTTAAGCAGAGATCGCCTCTGAGTAGATGATATGACAGAGTATAGCTGGAGTTTTTAAGGCGGTCAGCGTGGGGCATCTGCTTTAGGCCTGTGATTCTTTTAGTGAGGTATTTCTGAGGCCTTTCCAGTTGTTGCAGATGTCTTGAGAGGTACATACCAAATGGGGCGTTGTATTCTATAATGGGTCTAATGAGGGATGAGTACAGTGGGACAATGACCTCCTTTTTCTGGATGAAAAGCCCTTCGTGATGAGGTGTGCCACATAGAAGGATTTCCTGACTGTTGTGGCAATGTGGTTATCGAAGGTGAGACCACTGTCCACCTGTGTCCCTAAGTCTCTTATCACACTTTCTGTGTTTAGTGTACTTCCACCTATATGGTAATTCATGGATAAATGTTTTTTCCCAAAGGGATAACAATACATTTCTTGGCATTGAGCTTGAGCCCATGGCTCTGGCACCAAGCATCTGTTTCTGTAAGGCCCTTTTGTAGAGTATCCACATCATTTGGGGATTCAATAATGGCTCCCAGTTTGCAGTCATCTGCAAACTTTGTTAGCCAGAGTCCCTTAGTGTTGACCTGTACTTCAGAGAAGTAGATGTCAAACAAGAGCGGCCCCAGGACTGAACCCTGAGGTACTCCACTTGTCACTTGTCTGGAGCTGGATTTGGAGTCGGCTACTTTTACAGTGTGGGTTCTATCAGTAAGCCATTTAGCAACCCATTGGGTGACACAGGGATTAATGCCCAACTTAGTAAGTTTAGCTATGATTCCAGAGTGGGGGATGGTGTCAAAGACCTTGGCAAGGTCTAGATAGGCTGTGTGGACCACCTTACCCTTGTCCATGGCTCTGGAGACTGATTCAAAGAAGTCAATCAGGTTCAGGAGACAAGATCGGCCCTTCACAAACCCAAACTGGGTGGGGTCCAGTGCTTGAAGGTTGCCAATGTCTTTGTTTATAAGTTCCATGATAATACGCTCCATGGCCTTGCAGATAAGGCTTGTCAGACTGATGGGACGGTAGTTTCCGGGATCCAAGGTGGATCCCCCCTTGTGGATTGGGATAACTGTAGCTCTGCGCCACTCAGTGGGCATGAAACCTGAGGTGAGGCTATGATTAAACATGACACTTAGGTGAGGTGCCATTTCATATTGTAGTTCATGTAGTACACAGCCTGGGATGTTATCTGGTCCCATGGATGCTGTATTCTTGGCTTTAGAGAGTGCGTTTTGTACCTGTGTGGCCGTTATTACTGTAATTTGGCAATCTTCCGGTATTGAGATGGGCCATTTAGGGGGTGAGAGGGAAGTGAAGTTGGCACTGAATCGATCTGCCAGGATATTGGCAATATCCTTCGGATCAGTATATTTAATGCCATTCTGTTTTAGCTCAGAGCAGATCTGAGCATTGCCATTTAGATTCTTGACATAGTTATAGAATGCTTTGTGGTTGTCTTTGGAATCTTTGGCAATTTTATTTTCGTAACTAGCTTTGGAGGATTTTATGAGGCATCTCAGTTTCTTACTGAGGCTAGTAAGGGAGTTTTTTGCATCCTGGGATTTTCCTCTTTTCTGCAAAAGTTTCTTCCTTTTGTTGTAAAGTTTGTTTATGGCAGGGGACCACCAGATTGGCTTCCTTTTTTTGGATGAGAGCATTTTGGTTCTATTTGGGATGGCACGATTCATGCATGAGTGGATGTGCTCGTACAGTGCCTTAGTGTAGGATAGTGTAGGTGTAGTGTCATGTGTAAACATTACTGTTGTGTATACCTTCCCAGATGTATCACACTGTATGTATCTGATATGTGTATATTTAGATATAACAACATGTGTGATGCAACAGTAATATCACTAGCAAGTACTATACAATTGTAGAAGTCACAGCAATTGTTCAATACTATTCAGTATGTGTACTGACAGATATATTGGAAAAACAACTGTCTTCACAGCTGTCATGGTGTAGTGGTTAACTGTTGTGACTATAGTGTACAGTGTTCTGGGTTCAAGTCCTGCAGGGGCTGTTTATTTTGTTGCTGGGCAGAACAAGGGCTGTTGAATACAGAGTGATTAAGGCACTTTTAAGCAGTTGTAAGTGGGTTTGCACAGGTTTGCACAAAGGTAAGCACTGGTAACTTTTGGTTACAGTTTCTTATACTGATTTAGCTTCTCGGTTGCTTAACCTGTGTAGGCATTGCTTATCTCTGCACAAACAAGCTTAAACCCGCTTACTGCTGCTTAAAAGTCCCGCTTACCCCCGCACTAATTTCTTTAAAAGAAATGAAAAAGGGTTGATAGGAAAGTGGTGAAAAAGGGGCACAAAGAGGGAAATACAGTAGGGAAAATAGCTAGGGATGTGCAGGACAGGTATAGGGAAGGTCCATAGCTGCCCATTTCTTCTTCCGCAACAGCTGTACATATACACTGATTTGAAGGTAGATTTGGACACTCATACCCCTGAGAGAGGGGTGAGGACAACAATAATATGTTGTGAAGCCAATTAGACCAAATTACATGTATACAGTGGACACGTGTGAAATGGACAACTATGTATGGGGCGAGATTTTTTTTTTTTGGGAACAGATTGCCCTTTTTGTTTAAGGTGAGAGTGGGATGTTGGGGAGGGATAGTAGGTATATTTGGGGAGGTAGGTTGGTAGGATAACAGACAAGACAGACAAGACAGCATGCAGGGGTGGTATATGACACATGTGGAGGGTAAACACCTTGGATGGAGAGGGGTGTTTGGAAGTCGGAAGCCCATGAGCCCCCTAGTGGAAACAGTGGGACTGAGGTCCCCACTCATGGGCAGTCACCACTACACCTTCACGGCCTTGAAGATGGCTGTGCTGGGGGCTGAGTAGGAGGGGCAGGCTGACTCTGTAGTTGTGCAACGCGGTCCTCAAGCTGGCGTAGCAGATCTCCAAACTTCCTGCGGAGCTCGCTACACACCAGACCCCAGACCTGGCAACAGGTGACAGTGTCCTGTCCACACCCGCTCCTGGGGGGGCGAGCCCCATCCCCTGAGGTGGTTCCACCCGAAGGTGGTGCAGGACCAGTGGACGAGGAGGTCCCAGGGTGGGCCGCAGATGTGCTGGTGCCCGATGCCACGGCCAGATGAGGTGGGAGAGGTGGGTCCGCTGGGACCAGCCTTCCCAAACATGCTATGGTGTTTCATTTTACAACATATGTGGGTTAGTAATAGTCAACACATTCCAGGATTAGGTATAACAGCATGCATAGATATTCCCATTAACCCGAAACACCAGATATGGAACAGTTGCATAGCAAACAGAAAACATACATATATGGAAGAACACATACATATATGGAACCATAGTGGCCATTACAACAGCATGCAGGTACATTGATGGCAGCATGCCACCAATGTGGGAGTATTTCAACATGGCACATGCATAGAAACAAATTTAAATATTTGTCAAACAACAGGACATATGTCCCAACAGTAGATTTAATAGTGCACATACCGATTGAGTTGTGTATTTAGTTAATTGTTGCAGATATGGTGCGGGGGAGAGAAAGATGTCAGTTAACAACTTGTATATCCCTGTAGTTCTCATTTCTTTCCTAGTCAGTGCTGTGATCTGTACCTTACAGGTATTATTACACTACCCTTTGACCTAAGTTTGGACAGTGGTATGCATGTAGACAACTATATACATGAACTGTGTTTTACCTGCAGTATGCACCTCTTACCTGGTATACATGTGGATGTATTGTTTGTTAACACTACCTGACTGTTTCTATGCATATTCCCAGATTCCAGGTTGATGTTATGCACATACCTCTCCATCTCTTATTGCACACACTCTGGGCATGTCTTGACAACATGCAGGGAAACCGGGACATATTTTGACTATTGCCCTCATAAACCTTTGGTGAGTTGTACAATGACAGGTTTGTTTTCATAGACATTTTCCAAATATGTACTGGCCTGACAGTCAATTATATGACATTAAATGCTGCCTACATTTCAGAGATTATCACGCTGATATGCCAGGGGGACAGGGTAACAGCCAGCAGATATGGGCCAATTAACTGGACATTCAGACAAATCTGTACAGTTGAGGGGTATGATTCTGCATACAGCTTACTACCTCTCCCAGGATTCGAACCATGGCTATGTCTGCTAAAAATAAAACAGTGTACATCACAGTTGAGTGTGCTATATAGATATTGCTGTGTATCTTTTCTCTGATTTCTGTCTATAAGTCTCCTGTGATTTTACAATCTGACCTTGTAATTACAACAGTCTTATGCAGGGTTTCCTAGACAGTTTTATTATGTAGCACAGTGTGGCTGACAGTGATGAGTAATATCTTGTTATTCAGAGAAAATGCAACACTAACAATGCCATACAATACCAGAGTAAACAGTACCAGTCCAAGATTTCAATCTATTATTTCTAGGCACAGTTTTCGTATCTGACAGACCTGTGGGGGGAATTTTTGTTAGCACTACCTGAATGTTGCCACACATATTACCAGATTCCCCATTATTATTATGCACATACGTCTCACTCTGTTACTGCACACACTCTGGTCATAGCTTCACAACATGGGGGTGGAGATAGGACATACTTTGCTTATTACTCTCATAACATTTTGGTGAGTTGCTAGAGTGACAGGTTTGTTCTTATAGATGTCTAACAATCAGTTATGTGTCATTATTTGCTGCCTAAATGTCTGGGATCATCCCACTGATTTGCCAGGGGGACAGGGTGACAGGCAGCAGATATGGACCAATTAACTGGACATTCTGGACATATCTGACAAATTGTGGGGTATGATTCTGCATACAGCTTAATACCACTCCCAGGATTTGAACCATGGCTGCATGTGCTAAAAATACAACAGTTCATGTCTCAGTTGAGTGTGCTATTTGGATTATGTTATCTGTCTTTTCACTGTTTTCTGTCTAAGTCTCTCTCAGTTGTACAATATGACCTCTTGTGATTACAACAGTCACATATAGACATTCCTACACATTTTATTAATGTAGCACAGTGTGGGTAACAGTGCTTAATACAACAGTACTATTAACAGATTGCAACACTACATTACCATATGATACCAGAGTAAACCTTTTATTTACACACAACCTATATGACACTCTTCCTGCCATATTGTCTGGTGTATTCAATACATGCTTAAAATAATACAGGTTTTATACTGGCAATTAACTTTCTACTACTTTTAGATTTATATCTTACGATAGTACATGCAAGAGTATTACTAACCTGCCTCGTGATGCAACCTCTGCAATCTACAGGCATGGGCTTCCCGGTTCACAGCCCACTCATCTGCTGCTGTCAAAGACATAAGAGGAATATTTAGCCATACCTATCTATAATATACATGTGCTTGCAATTATTAAACAGATAGTAGACTGATACTTACACATGGCTGGGACATTCCCCCGTCCACCTAGCCTCTTGGATCTGCTGATCCAAGACGTCCGTCTTTCTCTGCTTCAGGTCAGCATAGTGATGCCTGACCTGCTCACCAGTTCAAGGTATGCCAGTGGCACTGGTGAAGTCATGAGCAAGACGGTCCCAGGCTTCCACTTTATATTGGAAACCCTGGTACTGGCCCTGTAGCAGTCTCTGGTCATGGTCTTTAACAAGGAGTCCTGCCATTACTTTGGACTCCTGGTTGCCCCAGTGCTGCACCCAAAAGTGCACTCCTTCTCCCACACTGGTCATAGTGCCTACAGGAGGAAGCTGCAACCAGTTATGAGATGCTTTCCCACCTGCTGGGTTTAAATAGGGCCAATTTCCCACACTTTGCCATGACTGGATAGTTTTGAAAATGCTAAGCTATGGGCAAACCTACTTAGCTAAGGCTGGCATTGCTTAAAGGGGTATACTAATGGGCAAACTGATTTAGCTGGCCTACACATTGCTTACACCTAGTAAGCAGGGCTGTGCAATGCTTAGCATTGTTTAATTTTTAATTTGCATACTATTTGCTGTTTGGCATTGGTTTATTATTTATTACATGTTATATCTGTGTTTGGTATCCATGATTTATGTGTACATACACTGTATGGGGTCCTGGTGTTTATTAGGGGATTTCAACACTTTTACGATGACACTTCACATCTGGACCTAATGCAGTACTCCAGTTCACATATTTATGTTATGTAGTAGGTTATACAACATAAAATGGTATATAGATTCCTTTCACATGTTGTTTAATATTCCTATAGTGAGGATCTGCTTGGTGATACCTCAGTCTTATGTACTGCTGTGATGACTTACTGGTTAATACTTTGACTATTGTGTACAGGGTCCTGGGTTCAAGACCTGCAAGGGCTGTTTACTTTGTTGCTGGGCAGTACAGCAGCTGTTGCATACAGAGTAATTAAGGCAATTTTAAGCAATTGTAAGCGAGTTTGTGTGAGTTTGCTTGATGTTAAGCAATGCTAACTTCTGGGTAAATATGCTTACAGAGAGTTGGCTTCAATATTGCTTAACCTATGTGCGCATTGTTTACCCCCAAACAAACAGGCTTAAACCCACTTACTACTGCTTAAATATGCTTACTCCTGCTTACTACTGCTTAATAGTGCTTACTCCCGCTTATCCCCACACTAATTTAGACAGACATGTAAAATGGTTCTTGGGAAAGTGGTGGATTTGGACACTCTATGGATTTATCATTCATTACACATTATACTTTCAATTTGCATCCCTGATTCATGTGTACATATACTGTATGGGGCACTTGTGTTTATCTGTGAAGTTTACAACATTATTACAATGACACCTCACATCTGTATTTAATGCAGTACTCCTGTTCACAAATATATGTTATTTAGTAGGTTATACAACAAAAAATATTGTTCATAAAGTGATTTGACATGGAAAACGGAATGTACTGGAGTAAGACTCGAACCGGGAATGACTGCTCGTAAGGCAAATGCTCTGACTACTACACTATTGCAGTACTGCTTCATTTGCATATATCTTGATATTTATCTTCTTGTGCCATTTAAGCTACAGTATACGTAGCTAAACAATGGGCAAACCCGCGCACCTACAGTTAAATTTTATTGGTTGGATAAAAAAATAACTTGTTTATATTAGTATATTTTAAATATTGCTGTTATAAACTTGGGGGTGTTGCTGTGGGTATGCAACCCCTATGGGCGGTCTTGCTCATTGTTATAGCTAAACTGCAGTTCTTGACTGCAGGGGCATGTATATTGTGAGAGCTCTGCTTTCAGACATGCCCCCTGCACTCGTCCACGTTCTGTGTCCATTTAGGAGCTCAGGCAGCATGCCTTAATTAATATGCATGGCATACTGCTGTGCTGCTCCTAAATGGTCACTTCCATGCAGGACTAAGCTAGACCTACACAGAAGATTACTGAATCTGGGAGAGTGTATTTTTCACATATTTTTCTAGCTTGGACATCTAACAAACAACTAGCATTATATTATGCTTTCTAGGGTGCCTAGCATGGTGTGCCCATTTCTATGGGAATTAGATTAGTGGTACTAGGCCTACTGAGCCACAGAGATAGAGATGGGCACACCACTGAACAGCAGCTTCTCTTAACTCTATTTTTATAGCTCCAAAGGCATGGCAATGTAGTCTCTTTTGTTTAAATTCCTAGTCCTGCATATCTTTTTGCCATATCATGCACATCTTCACACACCTCAGTTTTTTTTTAATTTCTTTATTTTTCATATCCATTTACAATAAACATTATGCAGTCTTCACACGTTACAGTTTTTTTCAGTGGTTTGCTACTTCTCATTGCTATTCTAGATACTTTCACCCCCACCCATATTCCCCCCTTCTATTCTTTCCTTACTTTTTCACAGACCCCCATATTTTCTTCTGTTTTATACTTCTCCTTAAAATGTCTAGAAATCTCCTGTCCAGCTCCCTTTTCTGGCACTAGTACCTTGTTTTCCAGTTTCTGGCAATTACACTATTCACTTTCTGTTACCATTAGTTTTATCACCCATATTGCTTTTTCCTGACAAACAGAATCATAGAGAGGTCATCTGGTACTCTGTGCAGTTCCCCAAACAAATGCACACTCAGCTCAAAGTTATGAAAAGTTTTCTGCATTCCTGTAACTATAGAAAACTGCTTGCTATAACTTTAACAAGCAGCTTGCTACAGTTACTGGCACATAGTCACACACTAAGCACTTCTGTCATGACTGAAAATGCAGTATCAACATTCATTTATGAACCTACAATATCCTCACAGCTTTATAAATCAGTATTGGTACTGTATTCCCACACCATCATTTCCGCAACATAACTGACAATCATACCTCCAAACAGCTTGCACTTGGGCAGCAACCCCTTCACCCCACCCTAGTTATGGCTCAGCTGCCAATGCCCTCTTCATTCCCTATACCCAACATCCATAACTCTCAAGAGGTTTTCCCTCTTTCCCCTATATCCTGTTCCAGATTTCTAAGACTTCTGTCCAGGTCTTTTGTGCCAAGATACACTCATAGAACATATATTTTACGCCAACCTGTTTTGTCATGTGCCACAGGCATCTTTAGATTTCTTCCTTCTGTCCTTATATAATCTTTTTCCATGTGAGATGCCATTTGTGCAACACTCATAATACTAATTTCCCACCCTAAATGATTTTTGCATCTCCAGTGTTATTTTGAAGACTTTTCCCATTCAGCTTCTTTGTTCTGCCACCCTTCTTCTTTCCCCATCCTTTCCCTATCTCTTTATTTGTGCCTTCCTCCATTTTCCCCCTTCAGATCTTCCTAAACCCTTTTGCTTTTATCTTTCCCTTATTTTTCTGATTTCCCCCATATGGTTCTTATTTCCCTTCTCTCCTTTCTTTTGCATTCATTCCTGTCAATTCTGTCTATCCATCTGTCCCTTCCTTTATTAACTCCTGCTTTCCTTCCATTTTTCATCTTGTTTCTTCCCTATACAAGTTCCCCATCTTCCTCCCTCCTATATGACTATGTCTTTCTGTTGTCCACATGTTATGCTGCTCCTTCTCTTTTGTACCTCCTTATTCATTCTTTTATACATTCCTCAACATCCAATGTGTCCGTTCACCTTGTTGTTTTTCATTTTCTGTGGGGGGGGGGGGGTTGAGATCCTTCTCATTTTTCGTTCTCTATACACTCTTCCAAGTTATTCTATAATTTTTATGGTCTCACTGGATTAACCGGGAGGTGTATTACAACATGATTTAGTAATGGTGAATCAACTTGGTTTTAATATTTTGATGAAGTTCCTGGTTAAGGGACGAAAGCGCTAATGTTTTTTCCATTAAAGTTTATTTCTGTCTGGGTCAGTATGGTCCACTTTGATTTTTATGAGTGGTGGAAGTTGACGTATCTTACTTTTCAGTGTGTGCTTCATTGTTTCACACTGACTCTTCCATGATTTGTGTATATTTTATGCCCCTGTCCATATCCCATGTATTTTCTCTCCCCTCCTTCTTCACAAGCCTTATTAACACACGTTTGAATTCCATTCCTTAAGTTGTGTCCTAAACATACTCCCAAATATATGAGGTATTCCCCCTCCTAAATGTGTCCCACTCCCTGCTTTCCTTTTCTCTCTCCCATCCTAACCAACAATGTATTTTTTGGTTGAATCTAAGCCCTGAGGCCCTTTCAAACCTTGCAAAAATTGGCATTATTCTCTCTATGGCCATTTCAATGTCTTCTACATACATAAAGAACTTGAACCGTAATCCTGCTCTTCTTCATCTCTGTTGTCAGGTGTTCTATAATTAGCATGAAGAGCCCCAGGTAGAGAAGACATTCCTGCCTGATCCTGCCTCCATACTTTTAATGACCTAGAAACTTTTCCATTTACCAAAACCTCTATCTCTAGCTCACTGTAAATTGCCTTTGGCAGTCCTATAGATGTTTTTTTTCAATTAGTCTTTTTTTTTCTAGCATCTCCAAGAGGAATTGCCATCTAACTATGTCAAGCTCATTTTGTAGGATAAAATAAACCATCCCGGTCTATGCTCTTCCCCCATTTGCTCTTCTCTACCCATACACTCAGTTAAGGTCCACTAGTTCATTTCTGTTCTTCTTCCTTTTATAAATCATTGTGCCCCTCCTGTGTTATTCTTAGAAAAATCTGATCCAGTCTCATTACTAACATTTTTGCTATCATTTTGATATATGTGTTTATTAAGGAGATTGACCTGAAATCTCCTACTTCCATTCTGTCTCTCCCCACCCCCATCCTCTTAAAAGATCACCACCAACCGGCTCTTTTCATTGTGTCTCCTGCTTTGCTTATCTTTTTCTAGTCCTTCTTCATAACTGTGCATATTAGCTTTCTGCTTCACTTGTTCCATCTGGACCAGTTACCTTTTTGATCTCTTTCATCACGATTTTTGCATTCCTTTTCTTCCTCTGTATTCCTTCTACTTGGTTCCCATCTCCTCTTCAGTGACCTCCCAGTAGACATTCTTTTTCTTCTCTTGTTACCAAAATACTTGTTGGTCGTCTTACCTAACCTTCCCTTTCTTCTTTATGATCTCTTCATCTTTGTCCCTAATGCCTAGCACCTGTCTCAAAGTTTCCTTTTTTTATACTTCCTCCCCAATTGTTTCCCCATTTCTACCCAGTTATTCACCAATAGTAGTTCCTGTACCTTTGTTCTACTGCTACTACAGTTGTCATTTTCCTTCCACTTCATTTTTATTACTGCTTCCTCTACTCTTAGTGCTTCTCTGCCTTTACATTTTTCCATAATTCCCTTTGTGTCATGCTCAGTTCTCCCTGCAGTTTTGTTGTTTCATCTTCACCTTGCCTCCTTTTCCATCAGTTAGCTCTCATGAGGGATCTAACTATCTTCTGCAACATTAACAGAATGGTTTGGAGGAACAGATATATCTTGCAGATGATACCACTGCTCTGGAACATTCTTCCTATCCACTTAAAACAAAGCTTATCCCTGCCAATATTCAACTGCAACTTGGATCTATAGCTGGGCAATAGAAAATGTACCCCATAACGCCTTCTGTACTACTAATGGATACAGACAGCTTCTAGATGCTTTACCCATTGCATGTGTCCCCTCAAATTACTTACAGTATGATCCCATTTAATCTCATTAGGGGTAATATATAATCATCGACTGTGAGATGGGTAAGGCCAGTCTAATACCAAATGGGAGAGGTTAATTCAAGCACCAAAAGGGAAATTGTCTAGACTTAAAATGGCCCACAAGAACAGCTAACTTACTACTTACCTATGAAACTGAGTTTTCCTGCTAAATGCTGCTTTGATTCTGCCCCACCAGTGCTTCAACACTCTCTCTATAGTGTTTTCCTTCATTCACTGTGTCTCTATCAATCTTTGTAATTGTTGTTGCCTTTTCTGATCACTGGCAGCTTACTCATCGTCATCCAAACTCCTTCCTTTGTATAAATGACAATATGAACAGAGAGAGAGCAATTTGTTAACTAGGGTAGAACACTTAGCCCATTGGACCAGTTTCAGTGGCAGCACAGAATGTGAAAATACATCAAGCAGAAAAAAATGTAAATAATTAATGCATTGCTACAGCTGCATATTCCAATATTTATTCCCTCCATAGTTCTGTCTCCTCCACCCTTTCTAAAGCTGCTACTTTCCTTAGTGAGAGTGAGTCTAGCACTTCCTGGTAGATATGTACTCCTTCATTTTAGAGAGTCATTCCATATAGCCTCCTCTTTTGTTCTTCTCCATCTCTTTTCATTTTTATTTTATACTATTTTTTGCAAGATCTAGTGTTATATTAATGTCCCCTGCCAATTATTTGCTCTTGATCCTTTTTATATGATTTTATTCTTCAAAGAACCTCCAGTAAAATTCCTATATATTTTCGTTTGAGGCCTACAGGTTTTCTATTTTTCATCTCCTTCCATTTATTCGTCCTTACCAAATAAACCCTCTCCTCTTCTGACTACACATAATCCTTTTCTGAAAAGGGTGGCTGCTCCCTTCCTGCCATCCCCTCCTTTATTATCCGTTTCTTCCTTGTAGTACTATTAACTCATGATCTCTCCTTTCTCTTTTACCTTTAATTTTGTCTCGGGGGGGGGGGGCAGTATCACAACATCTTGCATCCTACTCATTCTGCTGTGTACTTTTTTTCCTTTTGATTGGATGTAAAGTCCCCTGACCCATGTTCCAGGTTATCATTTAAGTCTGTGTTCAGTACCTTGTGTTCTCTTTTTGTTCTCCCCTCCTGTCTCATCACTACCTTCAAACAATTCTCCTCTTTTAGGTATTCTGGTCAAGCTCAGTCTTCTGTTTGTTGACTGCACTTGACTCCTTATTTAACACCCCATCCCCACCCGAGATAAATCTCTTGTCCTTGAGCCTGTGATTTGAGCATGTCTAGACACGGGTCATTCATCTTGTCCTTTTTCCCTGGTTCCATTCACAACCTGTCATTCTTCTCTTCACTTCTCCTCGATTGCCTATTACCTGCTGTTGGCTCCTGTTCATCTCTCTCTCCCTCCCATAGTCACTACTTGTTTCCTTTGCATTTGATTTTTCTTTCATGACGGCTTCATGCATACTAATTCATTCTACTCTAATACATATTAGTCAAACTAAAGACTGCTGTTTCCATAATTATTCTTACTCCACTTCCCTCCTTTTATTATTCAAGTAGCACACCTTTGCCTGCCGCTTATAAGAGAAAGCTTACATTTATATGAAAATACAAACATTATAATTGATGGTGCACCATAAGAAAGACCATGTAACAGTAATTTGCCCATTTGTGCCCCCTTTCTCTTACCTCTCTCTTGCAGCCTTGGTTAGGAAGATTCAACTTGTGAAGCAGTTTGCTTCTATAGTATATATGTGCATACTAGCACTACTAGAACATAGTGCATTAAAATAATTTCTTACCTTTGAATAATGCTCCATGATCCTAGATTCTGTTAGTCTTTTTCACTTTTAAGTAGCCCCCTTTAGTTCTATCACTTTCATGCATTTAATCTATCACTTCATTCGACATGCTGCCAGAACTCAATGCCTGCATAACACAGAATTTACCTAGTACATACAATTATTTTTCCTTGCATTGTCACTTTCTTTCTTTCTCATCTCTCACTATTTGACCACACTGTCTAGTTCTTGATGCGTTCCCTCCTCTTGGCCTCCTCCTCTGGTCTGAGTTTTCTGTTATTGCTCTATTTTGCTTTCTCCCCTCCTCCTTTGACCATTCTAGCCTGCTCAGACCATCTGAGACCCAGCCCTAGGTGCTTGAATCCCCTAAGCCTTAGTTTGCATTGTCTCCATTTTCACACTGTTGTCCATCTGCTTCTCATATTTCTTGAACTGCTTGGGCTGTGATTGCTGATGGACTATCAACTTCTGCTTTGACCAGTTCTTTGTTCCTCTCACTATATCCTTGTTTGTGCACTCCCCCCACATTTCCTGTATCTTATGTATTCTTTCCATATTGACATTACTCTGTGTTTGTTTGTTTAATTCCTCATTAGTCCTCTTTCATACAGGTGCATCTATGTCAATCCTAAGTTGTGACCCTTGTAATTCTACCTCCTCTGTGGCCCTTTGTAAGTTCTCAGTTGGTCCATTTGTGGTGGGATATTTGATTTTTTGTGCCTTTTGTCCAGCTTCACTTTGCATAATTATTGTAACAAAAACCTTGTGGTTTGAGTCCCTCTCTGTGGAACATGATATTGTTTCCTGTCCATACTACAGTTAAGAAGACAGGACAGTTTATCCATGCAGGAATTCTTTGGACTTTCAATGGCCACAACAAGTCAGTCATTTCTTTTCTCAGCTTATTCAGTGAATTAGAATAATCCTTCACCACATTTACAAAAATACCATTAAAGGGGTATCCGTTTACATGTGATGGCTTGTCTAATAATTTATTTATGTTTATAGCAGTGCTGGCAGACTAATGTGACTCGACTTTCCTCATCTTGAACCTCCCTCTCTACCAACTCTGTAGATTCTTTTTAATTTTGGTTAATGCATTATGGGTAGGTAAAATCTTGTTACCAGCAATTCCAGGTATTTTTCCGTTATTGGGACAACACTTTAAATGCTCTAGCTGTTGGTTGAAATCATCACACAGCTGCTTATTGTGTGTATTATAGTAGTGTAGTGTAAGCTAAATCATATCTGTTGATAAATTGGAAAGAATTCTGTCTTTTTAGCTTTGATAAAATAAACTGTACTTTTCCGTTAAAGCCCTACCACTTCGCGCTGCTGTGTTTCTTCTGTTAAACAACTACCACTTGGCACTTCTGTGTTTTGCCGATGTGTCGTTACCAATTTCCACTGCTCAGTGCCTTCTACTACCAACTGTAAATTAGATTTAAGTATTTGTCATACACAAGCACACAGTACCCCTTATCTGTATTCATGGTGTGCTGCTACCAGTCAGACTGCTAATGTGATAGTAGAACGTCAAATACTGATCAGCATTTGAACAGGATAGTCAACATGACATTACTTTATTGACAGCTCATGGCCAAATGCTGTCTTTCTTCAAAAGACTGGCTAGCGACAATCACACCACTGCTGTCAGAATACCCTTCATTACATAAGTAAGAAACAGCCACAGTCTTTGTCAAATGAAAAAGCTCTTTACTTTTAACATGTTTTGTTTCATATACAAAACAGGACTGCCGTTATACCAGGAAAGCAATTTCATATGTTATGACTGTGGACAGAAAAAACACTCTGTCTATATCAGTAGTGGCAGTAAGTTTGTTTAATTACGTTTCCACACCCTGCAGATGAATGTGAGTTGGATACTGGGGGTTATGGAGCCCAACTCCACAGCGGTACCACCCAAATATGTATACAAATGGGTGAGTAGGCTTAACAGCTTACAGCAAATATGCAGACTGACTTTGGTCACGAGCAGTGTGACTTTATTCCCAAATAAGCTGTATACTTTCAGCCCCAGAGACGAGTTATAATCACAGACACCCCAGGAATTCCATCACTTCTGTCTGAGCTCAGTACCGAACCCAAATGCCAGAAGAAGACCAGCGCAAGGTGGTACGCCTTCACTTCACAGCAGCACGAAGTGGTAGGGTTTTAACGGAAAAGTACCAAACAAACAAACACTGCTGCACATTAATAATGCTTTTGTATGCATTTAAAAAAAACGCTTCAGGGCTAATAGTTGTGAGAGGATTCTGAGCACCAGCTATCACTTTTAAAGTCTCTGTTAGATATTTTTAAAGGCTTACACTACAGAGAGGTGAAGGGGTGCTAGTCCCTATTACAAATTGTATTACAAAAAAAAAAAAAAAACACAGAAAAGCAATACAGCTCCTGTTAATCCCCCCAACAGTAACTATTGCTAGCAAACCACATCTTCAATCTCTAAATGAAAGGCTTACATTAGGGACTAGTGAGTGGGTGCTAGCCCTATTACAAATGTTAATAACAATAACAAAAAAAAAAACAGAGAAAAGTGATGCAACTACTGTCAATCCCCCTTACAGTAAATGTTGCCAGCAAACCAAATCTTCCATGCTAATATCATATCATTTTTATAGGTACAGAGAAACAATAGCTAGATCTGCAGTTCTCCATTATCATTTTCAAAGCTGGCCTTAATACGAAAAAGTAGAGTATGTGACTATGGTTATGCTTATATAACTTTAATTAGGAGATCTGACACCTGAAGGCTAGAGAGATCTGGTTGGCCACGAGACATAGGGAAATTAACAGCTGTGCAAGGATTCCGAGCACCAGCTACTTTATTTAAAGTGTTGCCTTGACAACGGTAACAACCTTGTCTTCAAGTCAATTAAAGAAAAGTAACATTCACTAAGTAAACACACAAAGACAGTGTAATAGTGCATTTATACACATACTTGTGCATAGTGCAATGTTACTTTCACATAACTTGTTTGTTATCCTGAAAGCAGTCGTATGAAATAAACCCCTTAAATGCACGGTAATATTTCCCTTTCTAAATTGTACATTTTAAAATGTTTGCAGTTCCCAGGTTGAAAGGAAACAGAAGTAAGTCTACAACTTCTTTTACCTATAATATTTGCCACAGGCTTGGAATTCAGTCATATCAGCTGCTGATGTGTCTTTCACAGACAGTTTAAACCCTGTCAAATTTACATGTGTTATTTCCCAAGCATTATGGATTATACTATCTGGCAATTGCCAAAGGATGAAGACTCGGCAATTCAATTTTTACAGGAGAAAGGAATTCTTCATAATGAAAGATTTTGTTCTAATAGGCACATTATAAAGTTACGTGTCAGTAGTAAGGAAGCTCCCAAATGGCATTGTACACATCGTTGATGCCTTGAGAAAAAGGGTTTGCGAAGTCAAAACTAGTTTGAGGGGTCACGTATCCCTTTCCTAACTGCTGTCAGATTTACTTACTTCTGGTGTCAGGAGTTGACATCTGTGGACTTTTGTGAACTAACAATTACACATGAATCATAACACTACTGTAGAGTGGAACAATTATATGCAGTAGGTGTGTGCTACTGCTTTACTTTCACAGCCTTCTATAAAAATTGGTGGATTAAACAAAATTGTGGAAGTAGATGAAAGTCTTTTTACTAGGAGAAAAAGCAAAGTTGGCCGTGTTCTTCCTCAACAGTGGGTTTTTGGAGGATTGTGCCGGGAGTGCAAACAGTGCTTTCTGGTAGCTGTCCCTGACTGCTCAGCCCAAACCTTACTATCTGTCATCCAGGACAACATAGCAGAAAGTAGTATCATTTACTCAGACTGCTGGAAGGCTTACAAGAGTGATGAATTAAGGGATGCTGGATATGCACATTTCACTGTGAACCACAGCAACAATTTTGTGGATCCAGACAGTGGGTGTCATACACAAACTGTGGAACGATTATGGGGAAGTGCCAAGTGGTGTAATAAAAAGCATTGGGGCAGTGCTAGATAACATCTAAACTCTTATTTGGCAGAATGTATGTGGAGACATGCCAATCCGAAAAACTCATTATTTTCAGCTATGTTGAAAGACATTTCAACTTTTATGCCTCCTGCTTAAGTGTTACTTCCTGTGCTGTGATCCATGTGTATTCTACAAGTTTTGTAATAAATGTCTGGATTCACTTCCTAATGTTTAAAATGTAGTCTGCTATGTTTCTTTTACTTTTGAGGAGGTTGTCATACAATGTAACGATAAATACTTCTTTGTGTGGTACGTACATGACAAGGAACGGTACTATCACTTGTTTAACTCGCATACTTTTTTGTACTTGAAGACAAGATTTTTACCATTGTTAGGGCAACACTTTAAAAGCAGTAGCTGGAGCTTTAAAAAAAAAACGCTTCACAGCTGTGTGAAGACTCCAAACGGATACTGCTTCAGGGCTAACAGCTGTGCGAGGATTCTGAGCGCCATTTGTTATAATTATGTTGCTTCTTCTGGATCTGTCTCCTAGGTCATCCAGTTTTCCTGTTTGCAACTGTCACTTTTTTTTTTTTTTTTTCCGATATCTATCAGCCTTCTACTGTATTGCTGTAGGTTTGTTCTCAATGCTGCTCTGTCCTCTGTAACGTCCAGGAATATTTCTTTTGGATTATTAACTTCAATTTGTTGATTATCATATCCTTCATTAGGCCCCCATCATCAGTGACTGCCATCAGTAATTTAGAACAAAGTTGGTCTTCCTGTGGAGCCATTTTAAACTCTTGTTCCCTTTCCTTCCCTGTCCTCCATCGTATGGATTTTCATTTTTTTTCTTTCATGTAGACCAATTGGTGAATTACTTTTTTCTCGGCACTTTGTCCAAAGCTCTAAGTCTAAGTAGCCATCTTGTTTGGGCTTTCTGCTACACTCCTCTGCCCACTTCAGTTTGACCTAGACATGAAGTAGATTCTCACACACCAGCTTCAAAAGACCTGCTCTGCTACTCCAGTACCAAATTCATCATCATTATTATTCTTTTCAAAGATTTAGGCAACTGAAAGTGAAGCTGGCAGGAGTCAAGAAGAGATGTTATGCCAGGGTAGTGGTGCTGCTTTGTTGCTGAAATTACTGTATGTCAGTATCAAGCTGAAGGTGGTATAAAATATAGGAGGAATAAAGTTCATTAAGGGGTGGAGTAGATAAATAACAAAGAAGTAGGGATTTGAATTGTCTTTGTTCACTCCTCACCTTTGATGGTATAATAGCATCCTTAACTAATACATGGACATAGGTTCATAGCCAGCCTTACTGACAGGTGAACTAGGTTGCCAACTGTGGCACCATTCAGCCAGGGGAGCTTTTGTGACTTATTTTCTTTCAGAGAATGAAAAAAAAAAACACTGTTGCAGCCTGGCATGGCAGTAGGGAAGACAGGCACCCCTTAAGTGTTGTAATTTGCAAGCTTTTGGCTTTGCCCCTCCAACGAGGTACATAATAAACCAGGATTTGTTTTGTAGCAAGTGGGTGGAAGCAGGAGCGGCCTTAGATCAACTGGTGCCCTAGGCAAAAAGGGCTCGATGGCTCCCCCTCCTACACCACCCAGTGCCCCCATCCTGGTCTACCTACATCAAATAAGTACTGGAAAAGAGCCCCTGCTACACCGGCGCACTAGGCAGTCACCTAGTTGGCCTATGCCTAAGGCCGGCTATGGGTGGACGTCCAAGCTGAAAGCCCAAATTTTTTTTAAATTTACACTGAAAAGAATGAATGTCATGAAAACCCAAGCAAGAGTGGGAAAAGAAATGCTGCAGTACAGTTGTAGATCTTTTAGGATGGTCTGAGTAATAGCAGGTAAGATTTTTTTTTCTTTCCCTCCCAGCCAACTATATATTATAGGCAGTGAACTGCTTGAACTAAATGCACTTGTATGAAGTCAGTTCCAGACTGTTCCAAGTTTATCAGACTGTCCATGATTTTACCTCATATTTTTGGTCTGCTCATAGTAAAGACTTTTTGGTTTTCAGCATATCGTGAAGTATTGCAGTCAGTAAATGAAAGACCTGAATATTGGACTTCATATCATTCAAAAAATGCATGCTAATGCAAAAAAAAACATTATTCTAACAATGCCTCTAGGCATATAAGCAAGATTTGTAATCTATCCCTGATGTTTGGGCCTTTGCCTCTCATTATTTCTGTCTTTTCTGTGATTCTTATGCTAAAAGGTTTAAAATATTGCTGGAACATTTATACTGTAGCTGAATGTTGTGTGTTTGTGTAAAATGACTGTGTCTATTAACATGGCTTTTTTTTTTTCATTATGGTGAGACATTTGAGGTATACATGGTCAGCAACTCCTATTCAACTCTTGAATATGTACATGCTCACCTGGATAAGGACATCTCCTCAATATCTTTTCATGCTACATTTTTTAAATTGTGTATATTCTTTCATCTTAACACTGGCACAGTGAGTAGAGCAGCCATGTCACAGTGTTTGGATATCTGGTTGAGTACTTGCAGTCTGCATGTCCTCCCTGACTCTGTGCTGGTTTATCCAGGTGATTTGCTTTCATCTACCAACCCAAAGACCTGGCGCAGTTGAATTGGGATTACTTCAATTAGTCTGGGAGTAAATGTGTAGGGTGGCATAGTGATGCAGGGAATAACATTGTCACTTCACAACAATAAGTTCTCTGGTTGAGTTCTTGGCTGGGGTGCCTTCTTTGCAGAGTCTACATGTCCTCCCTGTGTTTGCATGTATTTTCTCCGAGTGCTCATGTTTCTACTCACATCACAAAGATCAGGGACACTGATTTATGGTTCTCAAAAACTGAAATTCTGTTTTTATGACATGAAATACAAGAAATACAGGAATTATATACATGATTTTTAAGTGTAATTTCCAGTCTTTACCTTGATTTCATTATAATTTTATTACATCAGTATGTGTGCAAAATGAAAGCATATGCTGTCTATACAACTCAGTAAAGTAAGCTGAGAATGTTATAAATAGTAAATATGAAAAGAAATACTGGTTGTGGTGATTGCTTGCTCCTGCATAAAACACCAAATCCAATGAATGTCCTGTGTTTTTCCAACAATCAGACTTCAAAATTTCAGATTTAGCAGTATTTATAATGGAGAATGGAAAAATGAAAAGTCCCTTCCAAAGAAGTGTCAGATGCTAGTCAGCTACACCAGATGGACAAATAGAAGTCTTCAGCGCAAGTGTGTGTTTGTGTGTGCACATATGTTTTTATTTTGAACTTCTGTTTTGCCTACCACAACTTATTTATTCATTGAAAGTAGAAGATGAGGCTGGCTTTTTTTCTTTGCTCATGTTTTTTAGTTCATGCCATCAGTGGATCAAAAGGTTGGAAAAGGCTCTAAAGTGCACATTGGAGCATTGGTAGCCCTATCATTTCTGGAAGCCTAGTAACCCCCATACCCTCAGATTAATTTTATTATTTATTCCACAGTTTTTGCAGTGCAGTCTTGGTCAGTTAGGATATATTACAATGATGCAGGGTAAAGGAAAGATGAAGGGTAAGACTGACCATCTTTCCTTAGTCATGAGTTTTGCTCATGCCATCACTGGATCAAAATGTTGGGGTAAAAATCTTCAAAATGGGCATCAAAACATCAGGAATCCCCATATCATTTGAGAGGCTAGTGACTCCAAGACCCCCCACAACTTCATTTCCTAATTTCATCCACAACTACATTCTAGCCCTGTTAGGGTGTGTTGAAATAATACAAGAAAAAGCTGAAGAGTAAGACAAATGTGAGAAACTGAAATAAAAAAGGAATCTGGATGATGCTGGGAGGCTGTGATGAGGATGGTGAACTGGGTGGCTACTGGGTTATGCATCTGAGGAAGACTAGAGGATGATTTTGGGAGGCTGTGATGAGGATGGTGAACTGGGTGGCTACTGGGCTATGTGTCTGAGGAAGACCAGAGGAAGTGCAGTGGACAGTGGGGGGAAACCAAGTACAACTTAATCTAGAGTGCCATTTAACCAAGGTTGGCCCTTCATGGGATCCATTTAATGTGGTTACACATTATGTTACTTACTACAACACAAGACAAATTGACACAGAATACACACAATATCAAACATGCAAGACAGTAAATCTATCCCCTTACCTAACCCTTACATTTAACCCTAACCCACAACACTTGCACATACTCACCACCAACCATTATAAAACCTTTTAAGTCAAACATTCATTTTCCTGCACACTCACAAACTCTACAAACATGAGCATTCAGTCAAATATCTTTTGCGATTTTGTGTTTTCAGCTTTTTTCATCTGTCTATAATCCTTTCAGTCAAGTTCTTTCAATATTTTCAGCTGGAACCATACATATGAATATTGACTGGGAAAATCATTGCTAGCCTTCTGTGCATAAGGAAATATCACTGATGCAGAGTTTGATTATTTGACTTACTGGATTTTTTTTAACTGTGTGGTGTTTTAGGAGGTTTGTTTTTGTGAAATGAGATAGAATGGCACATTTACTGAGATGTTATTTTTGATTGGCATGCAATGCCAGTCAGGAGTCCAGTGTGCAGGCAGTATATTTGTATGTGTAGGAGTTTGCTTGCTTCTTTGGGTTTGTGAAGTTGGTGTATTTAAGTTTCAAGGGAAGGGGGCCTGCCTCCCACATGTGGTGTGCAGGGGAACTTGTCTCCTCACTTCAAAAAAGCACTTCCTTTGGTGTTTTCATTTGAGTATTGTATTTTATAGTTAGCAGATATAAAATGTGCCAATCTTTTTACACCAGATGGTGTGGTTGATGCTATTTTTTTCTACTGTCATAGTGCTTTGGTGGTTGAGTTTTATTATATTTTAATATTTTATTATATAGTTCTATATACATGTAGGTATATTAGATTATATCATGAAATGTCAACATTTAAAAACATAGAACCTCACAACAGTGGCTATTAAGCAGTAAATGTACTAAATCCTGAATGAGCAACACAGTAAAAATGACAAAATCTACAAAAACTAAAAACACTAAAAAAAAACTATAACCTCAAAATAATGTATTTTTTGTAGATGACAAAGCCCTGTGTATACTCCAGACTTAAACATATCAACTTGTGGTCACACCAACTTAAAACAGGGAAGAAATACCTCACCACACCATACTAGAGCAATAAAAAGCCGGCAATAGTACACTTGTTCACTATGCACTCAGCTCAGCATTTTTTTTTTCATGCACACAAATATGCATTTGACTTTCTGCTCCTTACCAGCTTCACTATATACAGGTCAGTCTTATGAGCATTTGCCTTTCTACAATATAGTCATACATAAAGGATCATAGGAGGTTATTAGGCTAACGATCCTAGAACCTGTTCAATTTTAGATATTCATGCCCCAGTTTTCCCAATTATCAATGCGCAAAGACTAGAATGGGTTTGGTATATGCCTGTATCTTAGGGCATCTGTAAGCTACCCCAGTCCATAAGGGACACAGACAACAAGCCAAGGGTGAATTTGTGATTTTCCATCCATTGGTCCAAATTGTATTTGAATAAGTTTTGAAACTTCGAAATTGTAAAAAAACAAATAAAATAAAAACAAAAAAAAAATTTTTTTTATGTTTTTGGGCCCCTGCACCCCCCACACCCCCTGCTAAATAAATATACTAACTTCAAGATCACATTACAGTGAGGAAAATGGTAACTTTCCTATTCCATGCTGCATGGCGATCTCCATTCTAAACGTTTGAAGCTTCAAAACTTTGATTTTATGGCTCAATCATTTGCAGTTTGAAGATTTGAAACTTCGAGCTTGTGAAGTGAATCCATTTTTATATAGAAATAGATTTTATATATATATATATATATATATATATATATATATATATATATATATACACACACACACACACACACAC
>NC_056737.1:148945284-149002784 GCF_019279795.1 Protopterus annectens | reverse complement strand
AACTAATAACCATGTTAACCAAACCTTCCTCAACTATTATCCATCTACTACTACTACTAAGCCTAACCTATCTTTCCTACATCACCAAACCTTTTCATTCCACTCACTCCCCTCACCATCCCACTCACTCCCCTTACTATCACCTAACTAGCCCATTCCCAAAACAATTCATACACTCTTCCACCCTCATAAGCCCTCATCTATACCCCTGCAACCCCTCACTACTCTTCCATTTTAAACTTGTATCCACCTACAAACATATTAATCCTTGTGCGTCCTGCACTACTCTAGATAACTACACTAGGCTAACACAATATACCAAAGTCTCCACGTACCTTTATCTTTGTATTCACCAGGTCATAACCACTCTATTGACAGGTGATATGCACCCCAACCCCGGTCCATCTCCTTCCAAATTCCTCAACAAACACCCCCAAATTCCTCTACTTACACACCTTCATCCACAAAACCATTACCTTCTCAGCATTAAATGCCCAAAGTATTTGTAACAAAATCCCTAACCTCCATGCCTGGCTTCTCCTCAATAACCCAGACATACTATCAATATCTGAAACATGGCTACGACCCTGTATAAAAGACTCAGAAATAACCCCCAATTTTAATATCATCAGAAAGATAGAACACACAAAAAGGAGGAGGTGTAGCCCTTCTCTATGGCTCCTCTTTCAGTTACTTATACTAAACCAGTTCCCCAATTTGCCAATGCCGAACTACTTACACTACTCCATCTTAACAAGCATAAAACAATATGCTTAGCCTCCCTCTACATCCCTCCTGGTGATAACATAGCTACTCTTGAGGACATCCTCTCTTGGCTCTCCACCAACATTACCAATGAAGTTATCATTCTCGATGTTAACATTAACTGGTCCTCTATCCAATGCCCAACAAATCCTCAAAATATCAACCTTTATAACTTTCACCAGTTAATTGAGTCAATAACCAGACCTTCCAAAGACTATTCCTGTGGAAGCACCCTAGACTGGATTCTGTATCACACCTCACCTATTCTCAAGTAGTGGTACACTCCCTGACCCTCTCAGTGACCACTTTCCCACCTTTGCTCACCGTCACTCTACCTCCCACAGCTTTCTCATACCACCATCTCTGTGCGCTCCTTAAAGAATTTCAACCAAAACACCTTCTCTGAATTATTGAAACAATTCAATTGGAGTCCCCTACATACACTACCCCTAGATGAAGCCACACCTATTTTAATATATCATTTCTAAACCTCCTCGAATTCTTAGCTCCACTTAGAATAAAAGAATCAAGAATAAAACTCTCCCATGGTTAAAAAGATACCTTATCTACCATGCTTCAATAAAGCCTTAAAAAACTACTATAAAGACAAAAACCCAGCCTCCCTAAATGAATACAAAACACTCCGCAACAGAGTCAAAAAACTTATCAATTCTGACCGCAGATCCTACTATATTACCCTCCAAAATAATCATAAGACTAACCCAAAAAAGTTCTGGAATAGTATCTCCTCCCTCTTCAACCCTGGCAAAAAGGAAAACCCACAACCAGATGAAAATACTAGTGATACCAATCTCGCCTCCCAATTTAACAGCTTTATTGATTCCATATCTAAATTAACATCCTCATTTTCTAATAACTCGACTCCTCCAGCTAACTCCTACTTCCACTTCCAATCTTGAACACTCATCCTCTGACCACCCTCTCTTCTCCCCCAAACCTATACCCATATGTACTATAAAACAATTGTTTAAATTAAAACCTTGCTCTAACGCCCAGACAATATCCCTTCCTTCTTCCTAAAGACAGCTACTGAATCCATAGCTTACCCAATTTGCATACTTTTAAATCGGTCCATCCAAGAAAGTTATGTACCCCAAATCTGGAAAAAAGCTTACATCATTCCTCCACAAAGGAGGTAACGACAATGCCATTTCCAACTTCAGACCAATTGCCATCTTATCCCCATCTCTAAACTACTAGAAAGTGCATACACATACAACTGCTACCTTACCTCACCAATAATCACCTATTAACTCCAACACAACATGGATTTCGACCCGGTCATAGCACTACTACTGCTCTTCTCTCCTTCCTTGAAACTGTAAATAAAGCCAGAGACTCCAACTATATTGTCTCTACTTCTCCTAGACCTTTCTAAAGCCTTCGACACCATCCCCATTCCTGCTACTCAACAAACTCTCTAACCTACATCTTTCCCCTCTTGCATTAGTTGGTTTTCTAGTTACCTCTCCAATCGCAGCAATCTGTTAAATGGAAGAAATCCACCTCCTCTTACCTCAACACTGTCACTGGTGTACCTCAAGGCTCCATATTAGGTCCACTATTATTCAATATTTTCATTAATGACTTTCACTACAATATCCCAAATGCTAAAATAGTCCAATACGCTGACGACTCTACCATCATCTGTGCTGCAAACTGTATTCCCTCACTCAAAAAATAACTCAGGATGCCTTCACAACCACTGAAAAGTGGATGCATGATAATCATCTTGCTCTAAATCCATCTAAAACCAAACTCATTCTATTCACACCATCAAAAGCATAACTATTGACAAAAACTCTTTCCTCATAACCAGTCAAAATAATACATCCCTAGAAATTGTTTCCAATGTCAAACTGCTAGGAACTCTCATTGATAATCAGCTCACATTAGATTCCCATATACATACAAACATTAAAACACATCAAAACTTGGTATGTTCTACCGGCACTCACGCTTCCTCTCCCCTTCTACCAGATTCCTCCTATCTACCACATACCTCATCCCTCTCTACTATATGGTGCCCCACTACTAACCAACCTTAAATCCTCTACCAAAACAAAACTTTCTTCCTGCTACAACAAAATCACAAATCCGCCTCTGGCCATAGATCCTCCTCTCACCACTGTACTGCCCTCCACAAACTGAATTGGCTAGAGCTCCCAAACTATCTTTCTTACACTCAACTAACTCAAGCTCATAAGCTCATCTTTAAGCCCTCACTTTGCCCTCTCTCTCCTCAGCCTTCACCATACACCATCCTAATAGACCCCTTAGAACCAACACTCAGAACTTACTCGAACTCCATATACCTAACCGTCCAGCAGGCAAACTCTTACTTTCCTTGCCCTGGCCCGCCTCTGAACTCCTCCCATCACATATCCGTACTACCAGCAGCCTTCCTATCTTCAAATCTCTCCTCCATTCACACCTATCTTCTCACTGGGAATGCTCCTGTACCCACCCTACATAAATTCCTCCAGCTACTTCACACTCCTTATTCTATAATCCTTCCCTTCTACAGGAACACTCCTACTATAGCCAACCACTTATGTAACTGCTATCTGCACATACCTACTAACTAATATTCTTAACTAATACTTTCTTTCCTTACATTTACTATTGAATATAGAAATTAAAAATTGTAAACGTATTTGTTGTTCTTGTATTGCAGTTCTGTTGCATTTCCTGTTTTTCTTAATACTATCTCTTGCTTACATATACTACTGTGATACTTAATCAGTAGATGTTATGTTCTACCTATTATATTTTACTTTAAATTAGATGTTATTTTCTACTTATTATAATTGACTTTATTCTTATTTGTATTTTGACATTTTGTTTTTTGACATTGTATCTTTGGAGCTTTTCTCCCCAGGACTCCATTGAAAATGGGCTCATTCGGTCCAATGGATTATCCTGGTAAACAAACTTCAAATAAATAAATAAATAAATAAATCACCTCTACTATTTTGCAGTGGGGCTCTGCACCCCCCCATGTGGGGGGCTGTGCCCCCCCACACACCCCTACTTAAATATACCAACTCCGATATCACACTACAGTGCAGAAATGGGCAAATTCAATAATTTTGACATTGTAAGTTTAGACTAATTTTATTTCTACATTTTGATCATTCAATATAGTGCATTCAACCAATTAATTTTCAACCATTTAGCATTGAACGTTTTGAAGGTAAACTCTCTCTCTCTCTCTCTCTCTCTATATATATATATATATATATATATATATATATATATATATATATATCGGTCTACCTGATAACACTGACATGCCAAAACACCGACAATGAAATAACTGGCACGACAAAACCGAAAGTTCAAAAACAAAAAACTTCACATGCCTGACAAACCACAATCCCGACAATCAACAAAACAAATAACTTTCCCGAAAAACACACACACAACACAAGCACACCAAAAACCTTACAAATCTACACTAAACCTTACATACACACCTATATATGCACTAACCTTAACCCAAACCCTAACCCTAAGGTCCGTCAGTATCGCACACTTACCTTACCCGCACCCTAACCCTAACTCACTTAATCCGCCCCTAACCCTTAAGTCTGTCACTATCGCACACTTACTTTACCCGCACCCTAACCCTAACTCACTTAATTCGCCCCTAACCCTTAAGTCCATCACTATCTCACACTTACCTTACCCACACCCTAACCCTAACTCACTTAACCCACCCCTAAACCTAAAGTCCGTCACTATCGTACAATTACCTCACACGCACCCTACCCTAATGTCCGTCACTATCACACACTTACCTTACCCACACCCTGACCCTAACGTCCATCCCTGTTGCACACTTACCTTAACATGTTGGTGTTCTCAGCATCGGGATTCTCAACTGTTGGTCTTCTCTGTTGTCGATCTTCCGGTGTCGGTTATCTCGGTGTCTGTCATTTGCAGTTTCGGTTAATTCAGGTAGACCCATATATATATATATATATATATATATATATATATATATATATATATATACACACATATATATTCTCTCTCTCTCTCTCTCTCTGTATATATATATATATATATATATATATATATATATATACACACACACACACACACACACACACACACACGTGTGTGTGTGTGTGTGTGTGTGTGTGTGTGTGTGTGTGTGTGTGTGTGTGTGTGTGTGTGAAACATTAAAAATAAAAAGCAGACAAAATGAGAAAGGTAGCAAAAAACACAGTAGCTCCAGTTCCAAAAATGAATTGAAAATATCATGAAATAAAAACCACAAGTATTGTAACACAGTAGGTAAGTGCTTTCGCAGTGAAATACTGTTTCATCAGACCATTAAAACACACAAGTTAAATACTATATAAAAGAAACAATGTATTCAAAAGCACAAATCAGATCTGAAAAGCAAATCACATGATCATATCCCAGGTGAACAGCGATACAATATATCAAATCTTGTTTTCCATAGTCTTAAAGGCATATGATCACCAATCGTACAAATAAATAAAACCAAGATATACTTTTTATTTAAAATTCTTATCTCCATAATGGCCTTAATTTCAAAATGGGTTCTAAACAAATTTTACCATTTAATCCCTGGTCTGTCTGCTTGCAGCTGTATTATCCATCATATTAAGCAGTATATGAATAGTGGTACTGTTATAGCAAGGATTTTAGTAACAGTCTATTGGGTTGAATTTAGGGGCAGGGACAAAGTGAGGATTAGCACACATGAGTAAGGGTGGGCAGGGAGCTAATAAAGCATTCATAGTTTTTTTATTTTGTTTTTTTTTTTTTTTTGAGAAAGATTTATAAAAATCTGTAAATAGATATGTTGCCGAAACAAATGATTATGTGAAAATCACATCTAACTATAAAACGCAATTCATACCTTTATAGATACAAAATGATAATGGCTTTCTTTAAGATAGCCAACTGGTTTCACTGCATTAAACTGAATAGTACCAGGGATAAACTGCATTTCAGCCAAGACTAAATCACCATCCTACAAACCTCATTAAATTTAATTACTGTAATGAAACAACCATAAAAAATACATTTGATATTTAAAAACATACAAACCAAATGGAAAATTTAAATATCTCTTTCCAGACACTTACAGGATTGCATAAAATGTTGCATTTTGTCACATAACAGCATTAGTTCATAGTTGGTTATATTCTACAAAAAGAAAAAACAGCTCTTCAAAAACAAGGACAAGCATTTATGTTAATATTAGGTTTATGTTGCAATTCATGTTTGCTTTAAGATATTAACCTTTTCCTGTTTAAATAGTATATTGAACTTTTTACAGCCATTAGCTTCAGTGTGCAGATTTGATGCTCCAGTAAAGGGCATTGCTTGTTACTAGGAGAATAGTGTCATTAGGTAAATATGGTCTGTATACCTTCTAGACAGCAGCTGATTACCATAATACTGCAATATTCTATTAATGGACTTCATGAACTTTTAAACTTTAACATTACATCATTTGGAAATGATCTGATTTTCAAGCAGGTCACTGTTTAGGAACAGTTAAAATTTAATGACATCATAAATTTATCAAGACTTTCAACAATAGAAAATTTATCAGAACTAAACCCAAGCAGTCATAGACACATTTTGAAAATACGGCTTAAGCAAATATTTATCATTGCAAGAGTTTAAAATAGTACACTCAGTGGTGTATCTTCTTCATAATTATGCTCTACATAATGCAATTATTTTGATGTTATGTTTCACTCCACTGTCTCCATGTCTTTGCCAAATTGCCTGGGAAGTGCCTAGAATGGTCTTATACTAGCACACCTATCCACTTAAATAAAAATAAATAAAATACTTATAGAACAATCATCAGTATCTTAAATCACTTTAATGTAGGCATCCAAAGAACATCATATCTTATTACGCACTTGTTAAAGCAAATCTGTGATCTGCTGTACAACATTAATACAGTTCCAGTACAACTGCTTGAATTCAAAGCCAGGGTCTCAAAGCCAGGGATGTGAGCATCTTGTAACTCGTATAGGCTGCTGTTCATGCTCAAACTTGAATAGGAGCTCCTTCCCTAACATATAATTTGAGCTTGACTGAGGTAAGTGCAGCAGCCGAAAGTGAAGCATCTGTAGGAAGAGAGTGGGAGAGGGGTTTTAAAGCTAGGAAGTAGAAGGGGGAATTTATGGTTAGAGAGTAGGAAGGGAGTTTTAGGTGTAGACAGTAATTGGGGAATTTAGGATTTAGTGAGTGATTGGGGAATTTAAGGTTTAGTGAGTAATTGGAGATATTAGGTTTAGGGTGAGGAAGTTGAGTTTTAGGGTTAGTGAATGAGGAATCTTTTTCCCCCTTGTTGATCGGGTTAGTCAAGAAACAACTGGTTGTGTTTTCTCTTCTATGGCATTTCTATGCTATTCAACTTTTTCATTGCTCATCATGTTGGTTTTCAATTAAATATTGTGAATTGTCTTTAGGAACTTCTCTCCCAAATTATTTTAAGGATTAGACCAGCTTAAAAGCACACACACACAAGGGCATTTGTAGCTGTTCATTCTTCTAACTCACTTGCGTGATAAATCTATTATCTAAGAATTTGTAGTTCTTTAATTGTGTTTATCAATTGCAACATTCTTTTCTCCTCCAAGGCCATAAACATACTGAGTCTTTTGGAATTTACATCAGTTTTCCTGTTTACTTTCAATTATCTATCTTTTTTTTTCATTTTACCTTGCACTGAAGGGCAAGATGTCAGCTGACATCTCTAAAAAATAGTGTCCAGATCCAGTCCAGAACCTTATTCCCTCTTTGGATCTTGCGGCAGTGATTAACACACTTGGAGTATTACCTTACCTAGGATACTACAATGCCCTTTTCTCAGGATTTCAGATTTTGACCTAGTATGTCTTCAGTAAGTGTACACATGGAAGCAAGGTCGCTGGCTGTCAGATCCTAATCTTTTCACATCACTCCTTTATTACAGGATCAGCAGAAGCTACCAGTCACTGCTGAATTCAATTTTGTGATGTTCATCCATCCCTATCAGATCCAGTGTTATCTGTAGCCAGCTTTGTTTTAAAATAGATGGTTCCCTGCTTCCTGAAAAGCACCCTTTATCTCCTAAGGAGGTTCAGATCTGAATCATCTATTAAGTTTTTTTTTTTTTTTTTTTTTGCTTACCTTGCCATGACACGAACTTAGATTCAACTTAAAATTATGCTGTCTTAATCTATTAATCAACTGTATTTTTCTCATGTCATGTTGCCATGCTTTTCTGTGGTGCTAAACCCTAAACAAAGAAATGCTGTCTACTGGAGGTTTAAGAAGATGCTTGACTTTTATAATTAGTTTGTGTTTTGGTTTTCCCTTTTTATGACCAAGTCCTTAGCATTTAAATGTAAAAATAAAACTGAAAAAATGGGACAGCATTTTTAATCTAATCAGGTATGTGTGAAACATGGAAGGGGGATTTCTGAAAAAAAAGGAAGGAAGAGTTTTGTGAATGAGCGGATGAAAAATATAAGACTAACAAAAGATAAATGAGGACAGAGATGGAAAAAAAATTCCTTATGAGAGAATAATGAAATACTTTTGAAATAATACCATGGATGTAAAAGCAGGAAAAAATGGTAAAAATGTGTCAAGACTCATGACAGAACAAAAACACTTTCTTATACACGAGAAAATAACCGATCACTTCTGCTCAATGCATTAAGAGTAAAATGAAATTTAAAACATAAAAATCTGATGGAAATAATGTGTAATAGGTTTATGGATAGAAAAAGGAAGAAGCATAAAAGTACTTTACCAACATAAGTTTATTTCAACTCACAATAAGTGCTCTTATTGTGAGTCAAATTAAACGTAGACAAGTACTGTGGGTTCATTTTTCTCCCTATATTGTGATTACTGAAGGAATTTCTTCACTAATTTCATTCATACAACTTACTTACCGAGATTCTTTTGTTACATATTTATGAGGAAAGTAATGGGGAAATTGGATGTAAAGTGTTCCCAAAGGTATTTATTTAAAATACTGTTTTTGACTTGATGGAAAGTGGAAGAAAAGAAAAATCACACAAAGGATAAGTATTCTTGTAATTTTATAGCATGTTCTGTATGTAAGATGTTTCAGTTGAAATATATAGATAGAAAGATATAGTTATAGATACAGATATATAGATATAGGTATAGATACAGATTTCTAGAGATATGTCCTAGATCTCATATTAACCTTCTCCTATCTCAGTCACCATCATCTTTCAGTGATCACTGGCCTATTAGTTTTCATATTGATCATTCATAAGTGAATCTACCCACAAAGATCATATCTTTCTGTAATAAATCACTTAACTGACTGGTTGTGAGTTCTGAACTCATCACACCCTAACACTGTTGCAGAACTATCACTTCTGGAAAGGGGTCAACAATTTTGAATTCCAGATTCTCTCAACTTTCTGCCTCTGATTTACTTTCTCATTTCAACAACCTTCCCAGTCCTTTCTCTAGCCAATCCAAAACTGCATTGGACACCCCCACTTCCCCTCCATACATCTCCTCATTCTACTCTAAAATGATCACATCCAAGGATATCTACCTTCTCTGCTTGAACAGATTAAACTTGACAGCCCCCTGGTACTGACAACCTTCACCCCTGGTTTATTTATCACTGTAGAGACAATATTATAACCCCACTGAAACCTAGCTGTGTATTGCACTTAATATTATGCCTAGTATCTGGAAGAATGCCATTGTGAAATCATTCCCTAAGAAACCCAGTCCCTCCAATGCATCAGACTTTTGGCCCATTTCTATTCTCCCTACCCTTGGAAAGATTCTGAAAAAAATTACTTTATTTGCAACTCACTCAATATATCAATCAAGTCCAGCTTCTCTCTCAAAAGGCAGCAAGGCTTTTGGTCTGGTTGCAGTACATCCACAGCTATCTGGACACATTATTCTTGGAATGCTCAAAGGCCAAATTATTGGAGCTATTATTATTGACCTCAGCAGACCCTTTGATCTTGTTGAGCATTCAGTTCTCCTAGACTATCCCAGTGAAACAGGCATTAGTGATGACGCACTGCTCTGGTTAAAACAACTACCTCTAACTGCCACTTTTCTTTCCATTTGTCAACCTCCAGATCAGTCCCTCTGCAGAAGGTGTTCCTCAAAAAATCTATTCTAACACACCTCTTCTTTTTTTATCTACATTAACAAACTTCCTTTTGACTTAACCCATCTTCCTGTCCTGCTTTATGCTGATGACATGGTCTAGTGCTGCTCCAACTACTCTGTCAATAGGTCAGTGATAAACAATTATTACTAAACACCTCTGAACCAAAAACAATGCTTTTGGAACTAGGAAAACTCACATTTATCTCCAGGCCTCTAAAATCCTCAATCAGTTTAATAATACTATTGAAAATGTCACTTCATTCAAATACCTAGGGATTTGGTTGGATCCCTTCTTAAATTTCCATCTCCACCTGGACTACACACACAATACTCTACTCTCCCAATTTTGGGCTAATAGGATCTCCCTTTTTGTATCCAGCCCTTAAGAGATGCTATTCGTAAAAGTATCTTACTGGCTCAGTTAGAATAATGTCTCCCTCTAATTGCTGCAACTTCTAAAAGAAGTATATTCACCATTCAGCCATTTCAAATGCCATTTGCAGATTCATCACTTCATGTCCAAGACATGAACACCACTGCAAAACCACTGAAAAACCTAATTGGCTGCCTGTGAAGCAATATGCTGACATTCTACCTGCCTATAAACTATCTCTACTTATCCAGAATACCCCCCACTAGCTTCCAGACTATTCAGAGATGCACCAACATGCAATCTTAGACATCTTAACCACTCATGTTCTCTCCCCAATACCCCCTAAACTAGGCTTCATTGCACAGAGCGTGCTCTTTCAGTCCTTGGCCCGAAGCTGTGGGAATCTTTCCCTTATTTTCTTAAAGATCATTCCTGTTATCCCATTTTCCAATCATAAATAAATGCACATTTCAAGACTCTAGAAAGTTCAGCTGCTGCCTCTTTGGTCATATAACTTAACCTCTTCATTGCCTTCTCCCATCTTCATACCTTGCACTGAATCTGAGCTGAAAGGAGGGGCACAGCCACAACTCTGTGTTGAGATGTCAGATGACTAGAGGCTTCTGAGCTTCTTAAAAATATAAGTTGCTTGTTTTCTTGCTTATTGTTTACTATTTATTGCTTATTTTACCATTTATTTCACATTTTATTGTCTGCTACCAACAATTTTACTGTATTTTATTACTACAAACAAACTGCACTGTTGTACTGCAATTGTCTGCCTTACTGGGCCTATTAAATCATTTTAGTTACTTTTTTCACTGTCTGTAATGCTTTTTTAGCCATTTTCACTGTTTGAAAGGTATAAACTGGAAATTTACTCCTTTTATTAAACATATGTTTGTTCTGATTTTCCTGCCAAGGAATGTATCATACAACTGATTTGTACGCAGTTAAAAGCATTCTCTAGAGTCTCCTTGCTCTTTTTTGCTTAAAACGTTTATTTAGTGTCTCACTGCTGTTTTTCTGCTGAAGTAAATTTTTCTGTAGTGTTTTCTGCCTAAAATAGTGTAGCTAGTAGCTGTAGCGTAGTCCAGACTCAGGGTTGCTGTTTCTGGGCCTGGTTGTTTGTAGTGGCTGTTTGTTCTGAGCACATTTTTCAGGCCATCTTGGATTAGAAAGGGCCCTTCTGCACTGTAGTGAGAGGATTGTGCTGATTGGCCCCTGGCTGGTAAAGGCTGGCTGGTCTAGGGTTTGGAGTAAGCACCTCATTGGTTGTTTTGAGCTTTTTATAAAGTTGTTTTGGGTTTTAACCTTCTGGTATTAAAACCCCACCCTTGAGTGGGTTTCTCCTTGTTTACTCATCACGCAGCACCGCCGACTACCCTGTAATTGTGCGGCATAGCCAGAGGGATCATTTCAACAATTTTCCCTTAGATACAGCTGTATCCCAACAGTGTATTTCCTAATCTTTAGCACATTTCTGGGCAAAGAGGCAGTACTAATGAAACTGTGTAAGTACCCCATTGCAATAACAGCTTCAAGAGTTTTCTGAGGGCCTGCTCTACCTACCCATTAAGCCTAGCCTCTGAGGTATTAACATAACTCACCCACTAGTTATTCCTATGTGTGACACCTTTCCCCACCATATTCCTGTTTCTGACAATATACATTCACCTAGCGCTATGAACAGGAAATTTCCTACAGTTTCTCCAGTCAGCTTGATCGACATGGGCATCCTGAGACAGTGTAGCAACTGCCTCATGTACACAGACAACCCTTTACTTCTAGTCCACACAAACTCAACATATGAGAGATGCAACAATATTAAAAACCTTGAGTCAATGTTCTGTCACATGCCAGTCAATACATCTGACACTGAGCGCGTTGTCAGCAGGCACACCTCACCACCTACTCCACCCAAACCCACATCACACATACCTATATACGTGGAGGTCCTTGCCACAAACTTACCTAAACACCAGAGACCTCCCAAACACAAGCACTAGCATGCTACCCATGATACTTCCTCTGGAAAACACTATATACACAACAGCTCATGCACCAGTGTCTCACTTTTCAAGCCCATAAGGCTAAACACTAAACCTAACATATTAGTCATAGGTGACTCCATCATGAGAAACATAGATGTCCCTCTCACGAGAATGGATAAGGAAAAGGTCACTGTCAGCTGTCTGTCAGGTGCCAGGATCCACCATATCACAAATGCACACATGCACTCAAGTCTCTCAACAACAGGTACCGTTATGACTCTGTCATAGTCCATGTTGGTGTGAACGACTTGAGATGTACCTCTCTGGACTACATGAAGGGAGATATGGCTGAGTTCTTGGACTATGTGTCTCAAGCATGTATGTCCTTAACTTTAAGCAGCATTTTACCTTCACCTAGAATGATGCCTCAATACAAACAGAAAATGATTGACTTCAATAATTGGCTTAGTTTTTGGGGTCCTTCTAAGGGGATCCAGTATCTGTCAGCCTGGGATGGCATGATCGACAGACCTTGATGCTTTGCCAGAAATGGTCTTCATCTGTCACCCCTGGGATTTTGGCTACTGACCAAGGCTCTTGCCACCCCTGTAGTGCCTTTTTTTAGGCAGTGTCACAAGGACAAAGCTCCTGATGTAAAAATACCAACCAAAAACAACCTCAAGGTCATGCAGCTAAATGCTAGGAGTCTTAACATGAAACTGCACTCATTGGAAGCAGTCCTCACCCTGGAGGACACAGACATTTGTGCAGTCACAGAGACCTGGTTCAAGGCTGTGGAGAGCACTCAGCCATTCTGGGTTAGGGTTTCTATTACCTAATCGAACTTCCATAAGGTCGAACACCAGAAGTTTGAACCTGGAAGTTTGAAAGGTGAAAATGTTGAAGCTGCGGTAGTCCGAATTCTTTCCCAGGGAAAGAATTTGGTTGGACGTTTCTGTGGCTTTGACATTTTCTCCATTGTGGTGCGAAGGTTATGGAATAGGTTAAGGTAAGTGTGTGATTGTGACGGACGTTGGGGTTAGGGTGCGGGTAAGGTAAGTGTGCAATAGTGACGGACTTTAGGGTTAGGGCATGGGTAAATGTGCAATAGTGACGGACCTTAGGGTTAGGGTTTGGGTTAAGGTTAGTGCATAGGTATTTGTGTATGTAAGGATTAGTGTAGGTTTATAAGCTTTTTGGTGTGCTTGTGTTGTGTGTGTGTTTTTCGGAACAGCAAATTTTTTTCCCTGGGAAAAAATTTGTTGTCCTGATGTTTCGATGTTATTACATTTCGATCTTCCAAGTACGAACATCTGGTGTTCGACCTTCTGGAAGTTCAATAATGTAATATGAATCCACGGGTTATGCCTCCTTACACACATTCAGACCACAAACTGAAGACAAGAAAACTAAAGGAGGTGGTGTATCAATATTTTATCTTTCTGTTTAAAAACTCGAGTTTGCGTGGTTTTGCGCATTGAGTAGTGGCGTTTAACTACGGTTAAACTATTCCCGGTGGCAGAAAGTCTGCTCGTCAGATTTTCCCTTAGAACTTCCCAGTTTTCTAGTTTTAGCACTCAAAACTGTTTCTTTGTACTCAGCACTGTCCAAATCTCATTACAAGCACTAAATAATCTACAAATTACTGCAGCACTCAACTTTCCTCACTTATAAAGAGAAAATCAGTTCTTTGTACTTTAATTAATAAGCACTAATCAGGCATGTCTAAGGGTCAGCTCCTGGTGTTTTCTCCTGTCCACCTGATGAATCTGGTCATCTTGGGGCAATGTAGCAATTGCCTCATGTACACTGACAACCCTCTCCTCCTACCACCCAACACTACATCCTGTGAGAGATGCACTTATATAGCCATACTGGAAGCCAAGCTCTCTCCAGCCAAGACTGGACTAGACAGTCAAAAGGAGAAGGTAAACATCACACTGCACTGTACACATAGTCCATCAAAACCTGCATCACCCAAACCCACACACATAGTAACACAAAACACAGATCTATATTTGCGGAGGCTCTCAATAAAAAATCTGCCCAAACAAGAGATCGCCAAAGCTGAAACACAAGCAACCACCACCCCCAATACTGCCTGAATGACACATAACCCACAAAATCAGTGTGCTTCTCAACCTCAGCCCATAAGGCAAAACAACGTACCCAACACACTAGTCATTGGCAACTCTATAGTCAGGCACACTGGCATCCCTCTCACCAGGATAAACAAGGAGAATGTTACTGTCAGCTGCCTGTAGGGTGCCAGGATCCACCATATAATGCATGCACTCAGGTCACTCTACAAGTACAAATATGACTCTGTCATTGTCCATGTTGGAGTGAATGACCTGAGACGTACCTCCCTAAACTACATGAAAAGAGACATGGAGGAGCTCTCTCACCATGTGGCCCAGGCAGGTATGACACTAGCCCTAAGTAGCATCCTGCCATCACCCAGAATGATACCACAGTACAAGGACAAAATGAGTGACTTCAAAAATTGGCTAAGCTTCTGGTGTCATTTTAAGGGGATCTAGTATCTGTCTGCCTGGGATGACACGATCAGCAGGCCACAATGCTTTGCCAGAGATGGCCTGCACCTGTCGCCTCTGGGATTCTGGATACTGGCTAAGGCTCTTGCCACCCCTATAGTGCCTTTTTTAGGCAAGGCTCAAACATCAAATGCACCACCATAGTAGATACAAACAAGCAAAATCTAAGGGTAATGCTACTCCATGCTAGAAGTCTCAACCTCAAAATGCAATCACTCGAGGCACTCCTTAAGATAGAGAACATTGACATCTGTGCAGTGACAGAGACCTGGTTTAAGGCTCCAGAGAGCACCCCTGCATTACCAGGCTACAATTCTTACCACACCTTTCGGCCACCTAACCTGGACCAAAATACTAAAGGAGGAGGCGTGTCCATATTCATAAAGGATATTCACACCTCCAGGCTAGTGGCTCAACATATTTGTAGAGCAGACTTTCTGGCACCGGGAATAGTTTAACCATAGTTAAACACTGCTGCGTGATGTGCAAAACCATGCAAACACGGGTTTTTAAACAGAAAGATGCAATATTGATAGACCACCTCCTTTAGTTTTCTTGTCTTCAGTTTGTGGTCTGAATGTGTGGAAGGAGGCGTAACCCAGTATGGCTGGGGTGCTCTCCACAGCCTTGAACCAGGTCTCTGTGACTGCACAAATGTCTGTGTCCTCCAGAGTGAGGACTGCTTCCAGTGAGTGCAGTTTCATGTTAAGTCTCCTAGCATTTACAGCATGACCTTGAGGTCATTTTTGGTTGATATTTTTACATCAGGAGTTTTGTCCTTGTGACAATGTCTAAAAAAGGGACTACGGGGGTGACAAGAGCCTTAGCCAGTAGCCAAAATCCCAGGGGTGACAGATGAAGACCATTTCTGGCAAAACATCGAGGTCTGTCGATCATGCCATCCTAGGCTGATAGATACTAGATCCTCTTAGAATGACACCAAAAACTAAGCCAATTATCCAAGTACAATTAACACTGGGCAAGACTGCAGTTCAGGTTGCAGCTTGTTGCAGAGCCACCTCCATGACCTAGGACACCCACTCCATGTGTCTCGATATACTGGATAATATTAAGGTACAGCCCAATACCCTAATATTGGGAGATTTCAACTACCCACCATCAACTGTGAAAACTACTCCTGTACTAACCCATCTGCCCAACGTTTTTAGGGATTCATCAATTCCAATGCCCTGAATCAGCTTGTTCATACCCCTAGCAGGGGCAGCAGCATCCTGGACCTAGTCATTACCAATATGGGTAACAGATGCTCCATGCCATAGGTCAACTCCTCACTGGTCACAAGCCAATCACCCTAGACATCATCACCCACACAGATGGAAAATAGTGACACACCTGCTGAATCATACAGAAGCACTGTGTGCATGGACCATGCCATCCCCAACAGAACCAAGACACTATCTTCCAAAAAAAGGAAGACAATCTGGTGGTCCCCTGCCATAAACAAACTCTACAACAGAAGGAAGAAACTGTTGCAAAAAGAGTAAGATCCCGTGATTGCAGGAACTCCCTGGTCAGCCTCAGCAAGAAGCTGAGATCCCTCATAAAATCCTCCAAAGCTAGTTATGAAAATAAATTGCAATGGATTCTAAAGACAACCAGAAAGTTTACGACGGCTATGTCAAGAATCTCAATGGCAATACTCAGATCTGCTCAGAACTACAGCACAATGGTACTACATTTACTGAACCAACTGATATTGACAACATCCTGGCAGACAGATTCAGTGCAAACTTTACCCACCCCCACCTCCTAAAGGGCCCATCTCCATACCGGAAGATTGCAAAGCCCGTGTAATCATGGAAGCACAGGTAAAGACTGTACTCTCCAAAGCCAAGAATACAGCATCCATGGGACCGGACAACATCCCAGGTTGCTTTCTGCATAAACTACAGAACGAACTGGCACCCCACCTAAGTACCATGTCCAACCATAGTCTCACTTCAGCCTTTGTGCCCATGGAATGGTGCACAGTGATGGTTATCCCACTCCACAAAGGGGATGCCACTACTGACCCCAGGAACTACCGCCCCATTAGTCTGATGGACCTGGTCTGCAAGGCCATGGAACACATCATCCTGGAGCTTATAAACAAAGACATAGATAACCTCCAAACTCTGAACCCCAATCAGTTTGGGTTTGTAAAAAGTAGATCATGCCTCCTAAACCTGATTGACTTCTTCAAAGCAGTCACCAGAGCCGTAGACGAGGGTAAGGTGGTGCACACAGCCTATCTTGACCTTGCCAAGGCTTTCAACACCATCCCCCACTCTGGATTTATAGATAAACCCACTGGACTAGGCATAAATCCATATGTCACAAGATGGGTGGCCAACTGGCTCACTGACAGAACCCACACAGTGAAAATAGCCAACTCCAAATCCGACTTCAGACCAGTGACAAGGGGAGTACCACAGGGTTCAGTCCTGGGTCCTCTCCTGTTCAGTATCTACTTCTCTGAAGTCCAGGCTAATACAGCTGGTCTCTGGCTAATGAGATTCACAGATGACTGAAAACTAGGAGCCATAAGAGATTCGCCTAAGGATGTGGATATTCTACAAAGAGGCCTCACTGAGATTGATGCTTGGTGTCAAAGTCATGGCCTAAAACTCAATGCCAAGAAGTGCATTGTCATCCCCTTTGGGAAAAAAACACTGTACCCATGAACTACCACATAGGCGGTAGCCTACTAAATACTGAAAGTGTGATAAGAGACCTTGGGATACAGGTGAACAGTAGTCTCTCCTTTGATAACCGTGTCACCACAGCAGTCAGGAAATCCTTCTACGTGGCACACCTCATCACAAAGGGGTTCTCCTCCAGAAAAAGAGAGGTCATCGTTCCTCTCTACACATCCCTCATCTGACCCATTATAGAGTACAACGCCCCATTTGGCATGCACCTCACAAGACATCTGCAGCAACTAGAAAGGCCACAGAAATACCTCACTAGGAGGATTACTGACCTCAAACAGATGCCATATGCAGACCGTCTCAAAAAACTCCAGCTCTACTCTGTCTCATATCACCTACTCAGAGGCGACTTCTGCCTAACATACAAATCCATGTCTAATCCAGATCTGATGGACATGCTACACTTAAAGAAATCCCAATATCTCTGAGTCACATGCTCCTGGGACCAAAACCTTGTCACCACAATAAACAGAACATGCTGGAGGGATAGATTCCTGTCCCAGAGACTTCCCATGCTCTGGAACAGGCTTCTCATTGGCCCTCTCTAAGAGAAATCTTGACAATTGGATGGGAAAAAGGAAATTCACCTCGGGGATCACTGCTGTGGTGCTGCTCGACGGGGGTACAGGAAAATAATTTTCTTGGGTGACGAAAGCCAGGGAACCTCATTTGGCTAGACTTATATAGGCTGTAGAGCCGATAGCCTAGTACATACCTTTGAACCTATGAACCTAATATTCATCAAGGATAAATACACTTCCAGATTGGTCAAACAGTATGATGCCCTAGAGATACTTCAGGTGCAATTAACTGTTTGTAGGACACCTATTCAAGTCATTCCCAGCTACAGAACCCCATCCATGAATCGGGACACCCACTCTGCCTATTTGGATCAACTTACATCTATCAAGACACATCCTAAAATCATATTTTTGTGACTAACTACCCTAGCATTGACTGGGTGAATTACTCGTGCTCAAACTCACCTGCCCAAAGGTTCCTCAACTTTGTCAACTCCGATGCCCTGACCCAGCTGGTTGACACTGCATCCAGAAGAAGCAACATCCTGGACCTGGTGCTTACAAATATAGGACACCACTAAAGTTCCCCCACTGTGAGTTCATCCCTGGTGTGATTTGACCATAAAGTCTCATTTGGGGTAATTATCATACCTGACCCTCCCTTAGCAGCATCTAGCCTAAAAAACCTCTCCAAAGCAGATTATAACCTCTTATGGAATGGTATAAGTATCTTCATTGCACCTCTCCCCTCAGAAGGAACCTGCAGCTATGCCGAGCTTTATACCAATGCCCTATACAAGCACCTGTAACCTGAGAGTTAGGACCAAAACAAGCTCTTCAAGGAAAAGCAAACCTGCCTGGTGGACAACCACCATTAACAGGCTTTAGAATAAAAGGAAGAAACTGCTGTCCAAGAGTAAGAAGGAGCGGGCTTTAAAATGGAGACACTCCCCTGCTCAGCTTAAATAAGCAAATAAGACTTCTTGTGAAGTCCTCCAAGGCAAACTATGATTCCAAGTTAGTTTCCTCAACCAAAAGACAACCATAAGGCATTCTTTAGTTACATCTGTAACCAAAAAGGTAAGGCTCAGATTTGTGCCAAACTGGTAGTCAATGGTAACACATACACTGAGCTGGTGGACATAGCTAACCTGCTAGCCAATAGGTTTGGAGAAAACGTCAGTCTCCCATCCCTGCCACATGTACTTCATGACTTCCCTACCACCTGTCCTCTACCTTGTATCTCTAAAGAGCAGGTCGTAAACACCCTCTCTAAGGCCAAAAACACAGCATCAGTGGGACCTGATAACATCCCAGGCTGTGTCCTAAATGGGCTCAAACAAGAAATAGCCCCACCTTTGGCTACTCTTTTCAGTCACAGTCTAAGCACTGGCTTCATCCCAGCTGAGTAGAAAACAGCCACCATTATCCCCCAGCACAAAGGTAGTGCTTCTACTGACCCTGGGAACTATAAACCTATTACCCTGACTAGCCTTCTCTGCAAGGCCATGGAGAAAATCATCATGGACCTTATCAACAAAGATATAGGTAATCTCCAAACACTAGAGCCTACCCAGTTTGGATTTGTCAAGGAGCAATCATGCTTGTTAAACCTGGTGGACTTCTTTTGAGGCAGTCACAAGGGCCCTGGATGAGGGAAATATTTGGATACAGCCTACCTGGCCAAGACATTTGACATTATCCCTTACTCATTGACAAACTCACCCAGCTAGACATCAACCCTTATATCATAAGGTGGGTTGCGAACTGGCTCTCTGATACATACAGTCAAAATAGGGGAATCCACCTCTAACAGCAGACCCATTATCAGTGGTGTTCCAGGGATCAGTCCTGGGACCTCTACTGTTTGGAAGCAATTTCTCCAAAATACAAGCTAAATCCAAGGAACTGTGGCTGACAAAGGTTGCTGATGACTGTAAACTGGGTGCGGTTATAGGATCTCCAAACGATGTAAACATCCTTCAAGAAGGTCTTACACAAACAAATACTTGGTGCCAAAGTCATAGCCTCAAACTCAATGCAAAAAATGCATTATCATCCCTTTCGGCAAGAGCGATGTTCCTTCAACTTACCACATCAATGGCATTACCCTAAGCACACACTCAGTGGTGAGAGATCTGGGCACTTAGGCTGATAGCAACCTTGCCTTTGATCACCATGTCTCCAGAGTGGTAAGTAGGGCAGTCTAAATGGCTCACTTCATAAGTAAGTGCATTGCCTCAAGAAAAAGTGAAGTTATCACCTCCCTGTACTCTTCACTCATTAAGCCAATAATTGAGTACAATGCAGCTTTTGGCAAGTACCTTTCAAAGCACCTGCAGAAACTGGTGAGAACACAATGGTTCCTCACAAAGAAAATTCAAGGTCTTCAACAGCTAACCTATGTGGATCGGCTGAAATCACTGTTACTTTATTCTGTTTTATACAGACTACTCAGAGGCAATCTCTACCTTACATATAAGGTGATCTCTGACCCTACTTTATTGGAAATGCTGCACATCCACAAGTCACATGGCATACAGGTTAATCGCTCTAAAGACCTAAACCTGGTATGTGACATGAATAGAACCTGCTGGAAGGACTGATTTGTCTCCCAGAGTTTACCACACCTTTAGAACAGACTCCCACTTCACATCAAACACAACACCTCTTTGGCCCTCTTCAAACACAATCTGGACTCATAGGTGCCTGAACTGTAAGGTGAGGGTGAGGGAGGGGCCCCCCACTTTTGCATCCTAAAAAAAAAAAAAAGATGCTACCTTCTATTTCAAATAAATAAAGAGAGAGATGCTGAATACCTTTACTTCTGCATTCACGGCTCTCCCACATTGTCGTTCGTGGTTGCCTGGCTCTTTATATAAAAAAAAAAATTAAAAAAAATTAAAAAAAAACCTTCCGGACTTCAGACAGTTATAATGTAATTTCCACTTGTTCTTGCCCTTTCCCATGCTGGTTGCTGAACCTGCTTGCCAGTTCTGCTCTCAGTGACTGCATTGGAGGGAAAAACAACTTTTTTGTAAAATGTCTACTAGACTACCACATATCACATCATAAGATTTGTAAGTAGTCCTGTTCATTATCCATATAGCTCAAATGTGTCCACTATAATTATGAGAGAAGTTTGTGAAGATTTCCAGTGAAGTATTATAAATCACTCAACACCTGATTTGCAGAAATGAAAAATAAACAGGATAAGAGTCAGTCAAATTTAATTCCTCCAAATTAGGTTTACAGCACTTAAAAGGGCGCTCTTATTAATCTCTTTGAGAACAACTTTAACAGTATTTTTCCTTTTAATACTGAAAGCCTCCAGTTGTGCTCAACATCTAGCAAGATGAAGAAACCATTTTTTTAAGTGAAATACTGTGACACAGTTTGATATGGAAGTCTAAGCCATTTAAATGAAACTCTTTATAGAGTTTTTATCATATTCTATCCCCAGAAGCTAAATTTGATAAGGATAGGAAATATCCAAAAAGGCCATGATAAAAAAAATTCTCTTGCACGTTCTTTTTTTTTTTTTTTTTTTTTTTTTTTTTTTATGGTTATGCTTTCAGCAGACAAGAAAAATGTCTCAGTGCTTTGGTTCCACATCAGTTAAGAAAGCAATTAAGAAGGCACAAAAAATAGAGGCAGTGGAAGAGGTCCTCTCTGTCATTTGGCATCTTTATTTTTTAATCACGATTGCGATCCACGGTGGTGCAGCGTTTAGCGTTGTTGCCTCACAGCAAGAGGTTCTCCCATTCGATTCTCGGCTGGAGTGTGGGGAGTGCCTTCTGTGTGGAGTCTGCATGTCCTCCCCACGGTTGGGTGGGTATTCGAAAGACATGCGTAAATGGGCGTGCCTTCATTGAAGATTGGACGTCAAGCTGGCACCTCGGCGTTCGTGAAAATCTACTGCCAATCATTAGCGGACCGGAGTTCTGCTGTGGCGACCCCTAACCGGGAAAAGCCAAAAGACAAACAACAACAACAACATTTTTTAATCACAATTCCTTTCTTGTCTTGCATAATTTCAAGAATACAGAGCTCCCCACATAGTTTAGGTAAATATTGTTTTCTGCAAAGGGTTCATTGCAGTTATAAGTATCCATGTGTAGAGTTTAAAATGTATGAAGTATGTGGAGGGGCTATGCCCCCCACACCCCCGTAACTATGTATACTAACTCCAGAATTGCACGACAGTGGGGAAAAGGGCATAATCCTTTTAATTTCATGTTTCAGTGTTATGAGTTTCAGTCAAATGGGTTTTCAGTGTTTTGAACTTTCGGTGTTATGGTCTCGGTCAAATGAATTTCTATCAAATGAACTTTCTATCATATGAAGTAGACCCATATATATATATATATATATATATATATATATATATATATATATATATATATATATATATGGGTCTACTTCATTTCGTTGAAAATGAAACTCAAATGACTGGGACCAATTCACTGAAAGCTCACTTCACTGAAATTCATTTAGTTGAAAGTTATAGTGCGATCCTGGAGTTAGTATACATATATATATATATATATATATAAAAAATATATATATATATATATATATATATATATATATATATATATATATATATATATATATATATATATAAATAAATATATATATATATATATATATATATATATATATATATATAGTAAGGGGGAGGTGAAGCCCCCCCCATATAGTTTGGTTATATGTTGTCTTCTGGAAAGAGTTATTCATTGCACTTGTAAGTATCTGTATGCTTTAAGACATTTACAATATGTGGGGGGCTACGCCAGCCACACCCCTCAATTTGAGGGGCTGTGCCCCCATCCCCCTTACTTTATATACTAATTCCAGGATCGCACTACAGTGGGAAAAAGGCCATATATAACTTGCAATTAAATGAGTTTCAGTGAAATGAGTTTTCAGTGAAGTGAGCTTTCAGCGAATTGGTCGCAGGAAACTGACTTTCAGTGAAATGAGTTTTCAACGAAATGAAGTAGACCCATATATATATATATATATATATATATATATATATATATATATATATATATAGATATATATATATATTTTCACTTCTGAATGTTGAATTACCAAAACTTCGAATTTCATATGGTCGAGACCATATGATTAAAGTTTCGGAATCCCGGCATTCCGAAATAAATCCAAAATAAAAAACTTTCTCAACGTTTATGCCTCCTGCACCCCCCACACCCCAATACTTAAATATACCAACTCCGAGACTGCACTACAATGAGTAAAAGGGAAATCTCTCGTTCCACGCTGTATGCAGATCTCCAGTCAGAATTTCGAAGTTCTAAAACTTTGATCATATGGTCTCGACCATATGGAATTTGAGGTTTTAGGAATTCAAAATTCTGAATGGAACCCATATATATATATATATATATATATATATATATTTATATTATTACATGAATTTCTTTAGTTCATTTCTCGGCTGGGATGCCTTTTGTGTGGTGTCTCTCTATACATCCTTTAAGTGTTGAGTGGGGATTTACCAGGTGCTTTAGCATCCATCGACATCCCAAGGACATCTGATAAATTAATCAGTCATCTCCAAATTGTCCTTAGGCATGTGTGAGGATGTGTGTTTCCTGCAATAAGTTGCTGTGCTGTCCAGGATAATTTCACTGCCTTGTGACCACTGATGGTCAAGGCAGGATCTGATTTTCCCTACACTTAAAGATAGAATACATACTCTATTGCACTCCTTCTGTGATCAAGCAAGTGTAGTATAATTTACTTTTCAATTGTATCCCCAGCAGGTATCTTAATGTAAAATGTTTTAATTAGTAAATAAAATGCATTGAAAATACATTTTCAATTGAATTAAACGGGTAATGAATGAATTAGACTATGATGAGAAATGCAGCAATACTATATGATATCAGTAATAATGTACAACCACTTTACTACAGAGATTGTTAGATTATTGTACATTTCTAATGTATAATATATTTGTTTATGGACTTAAATTTAAAAAAAAAATCAAACAGCAGAATCAGGAAGCCTACTATTAAAATTAAATATCCGTAACAAAAATAAATGACTGGCACATTACACAATGACTTTCAAGACTATGAAAAAGCTTCTTTCATTCAGAAAGAAGACAATCTTTAGCCTTTTTGTGTGAATGTGTGAGTATCTGTGGAGGAGGAAATATCAAAATGGGGTCACAATACTTAAACTTCTTTTTGGTCACTGAGTTGTAAGCATGAGAACAGACCTATTAATGAACAGGAGGTACCAACAACTAAGGCACTGGGAGCATGGGTTAAAATCTTACTGGTAGGATGTCACCCCAAAAGTGTAGCAGCTCCTCTCATGCTCTACTGCATTAGGTCATGGTGTGGGAATAGAACCCATATTCTATCCTTATCTTCCCATCAAAGGTGATTCAAACCCTAGAAGAGTTATTGGCATTGCCCAACAAACTGTATGGATTGGTATTGGACAGTTAAGTTGCATGTTCAAAGGGATCATTGCTCTGGTGGTGTCATACTGACTTTGTTAGTTGCACACTTGCTGGTGAAGTGATTGTGACTGCCCTTCCTTTGCAATTATCTCTCAGTTTAAGCTTACAGGCCCACTATTTTCTCATTTTACACAGCTTCTCAAGACTGTACATGGAAACTACTATTAGGAGCACTTTTTTCACTCTCTGAGATGTGCTTGTCTGATGCACACCTCCAATACTTCCAGAAGCAATCTGCTCATCATCCACGATGATGCCACTTGTGGAAGATCTACAAGGCATTTTATTAACTCTGGGACAATATATACTTAATTAAATGGGCATCAATAATTAAGGCATTTGAATATTCACATTTTCACTGATGTGGTCTCAAGGAAAGCCAAGTCAACACAATGGTAAGCCGACTTGTTGTCATAGACCTATATATTTATGTGTCTCAGACATCCTCTGGAAATGATAGAATGTCAACATCCAGGAGATTGACGTCAGAAAGTTGACTGAAGAAACACTGACACATTCTGCAAATGCTCCTGGGATTATCCCTGAGTGGACTAAACCAATGGCACTTGTTTTTGCAGATGGGAAATCCACCCTGCACCACCCCATGTGGGGGGCTGCACCCCCACATCTCCTGCTAATTATATATACTAACTCTGAGATCACACAGTCCCTGGGGGAAAGGAAATATTTCCCTACCTGGAGACTGCCGATCTCGCATACCTGTCAACCACTTGCCTGGGTCAATCAAATGGTGTCGATCTCCTGGGTGCTGTCATTCTGTCATTTTGACAGTACTATATAAATATATATATATATATATATATATAAATATATCTATATCTATATCTATATATATATATATATATATATATATATATATATATATATATATATATATATATATATATATATACATATATATATATATATATATATATATACACACACACACACACACACACACACATACACACACACACACACACACACACACACACACACACACACACGACTATAAATAAATATATATATCTATAGATATATATATATATATATATATATATGTATATATAGACATACACACACACAACTATAAATATATATATATATATATATATATATATATATATATATATATAGAGAGAGAGAGAGAGACACACACACACACACACACACACACACACACACACACACACACACACACACACACACACACACACACTCGCACACACACACATATTTTAGAGAGAGAAAGATAGCATGGAAGTCAGTATTACCATAAAAACTTCATAATCATGATTTAGTAAAGAAATTGGTCTCTAGAAAGACAGCAGACCCCTATTCTTTCTCTCCTTATAAATCAATATTGCTTGAAAGTTGAACCAAATCCATTCTAAACACTGTATGAATTAATCAAAGCCTTATAAATTGCTCCCTCACTTTTTTTCCCAAAGATCCAGGGAAACTATGCACACCCCAGTGTTTTCTCAACAGCCTATCTACGTATGATGTTTACTTCTACCACTGTGATCAGGGTCAAAGATAACACTTCCTCCTGAGCTAATGCTGGCAAATGTAAGTTTTAAAAATAGCAAACCATGTCTGCCTCAACTTGCTAGACTATTACTTTGCTGTATCAAATCTAAGAAAAAGATTTTAAACTCTTCCAGTATGTCCTGAGGGTACTCCAGTTTGCCACTTGAGATAGCAGCATACAGCCAATCAATTCCATTCATGTATCTTTTTGCTGTCGTAGTTTGAAAGCCAGTGCTTGTTGATATCTTTAATACTTTGAAAACGTCGGTCTTTAATTCTCTCCCGTAAGAACTCTATTGTCTAACAACTCCAAAAGCTTCCCTTTCATAATGTTGCACACCTGCTCATCTACTGCTATTACCCTATCGTTCCTTTTCTCTAACTCTTTAGGTTCTCCTTTCAGATTTGGTAATATCTTCTCCCATGTCTTTCACACTCTTCCTTAGTACAAGTCACTCTGATCTTAGCTTCCCTGCTCTTCATCTGTCCAAGATTTCCATTAGTGTAACACCTCTCCCATAGAAGTTACGTGGCTGTTTATGAATGCATGCCAAAAGGCCAGATGCCATTTAATTGAAAACTATTTGAAATATTGAAATATCCTTTGGGATCTCTCTGCAAGGATACACAATAATGTAGGTGTACAAGGTAGAGTATGATTATCAAAGGACTTTCATATGTGGTCTGTGGTTTGCAGTTTACAGTGCAGTCATATTTTTAGTTGGTGAAATGGAAGGCTTGATGGGAACACATTATTAATGGAAATAATATGGATGTAGGAAGCATAGGATCTATAGTTTTCCTTTATAGTGCAGAAGATAGTACAAGTACAGATTAATTAATTTCAAATAGTATTTTCTTTAAAATATTTATTAGAGTAGGCACAGTCATCTACAGTACTAGGAAGTTTTCCAAAACAGAAAGTTGAAAACCATTTCAGCTTCACTAGAGTTTTTATGAAAAAAGCTTGTCAACAGTTTGGTAGACATTGCGCATTAAAATATGCCATTCCTTATTTCCTTTACACAAAATATTCACCTTATAAAAAATATTGTGCATTATGGTCTATAACAAATGAGAGCTTCAGTTTCTAGTAGCATGGAACTACACTCCCGTTATAGAAAAATATACACTATGTTCAATACTTTTAACAAACCTGCTGTAACCTTGATTACACAGTGATGCTGTTCCTCAGACAGAAAGCATAGTAAATCTGAAGGTGCACTGATACATTCAACACCCTTGAACCCAGACAGTGGGTGATCTCTGAAGAATCCATACCTGATCCCTGGTCTACTTGAGATAACCGAAATCTCAGTAGACCGAAATTCATAACACCGAGACCAGAAACACGAAGTTTCACATAAGCATAACTTCACAATACCGATGTTCAGAAGACTGAACATCTGAATGACCAACAGTCCAAGCTGAGCAGAACAGAAAATCCGCTCCTGTGCACACTGTAATGTGATCTCGGAGTTGGTATCTTTAATTAGCAGGGGTGGTTTGGGGGGGTGCAGGGAGTGTAGCCCCTTTGCAGAAACATTATAGTTTAATCTACATGGTTAGGTTTGTTTAATTTAAGTGTTTGCTATGAATATTCATGGTGGTGCTATAGAGACCATTACGAATATTCAGTGTACCTTTTTAAGGGTTTGGCTTTATTGATTGGTGGGTGGGGTCTGGGTTAGGTCAAGTAGGTAGTTTGGATTGGAATGTGTTAGTTTGCTTTTACAATGGTGTTCATGTTTGCTGCCTTTGTTTTGTTGAATAGGGTTAAGTCGGGATTTAGTTTTGTCAGTGTTATGTGTCACGTATAAAAGGTGTCAGGTTTTTTGGGATTTAGGTGTTGTGGTCTCAGTATTATGAATTTCAGTCTACCAAGATTTTGGTTATATCAAGTAGATCCCTGATCCCCTCCTCATGAAGAGAAATGGAAGGTTTGATGGTGAACGGAAAAAAAAAAGAAAAAAAACAAAGTAACATCTTAAACTTCCAAATCTTCAGGGTATCCTCTCAACTAATGCAGCTAATGATCTGGTGTTGTTCATTTCAAGTATCATATCCTCTGTCATATTCAACCAGGTGAGTTCTAATCTTAGCTCTATAGCAATTTGAATGCAAGATACAAAACTTCAATAATACAAAAGTTTAGGCAACATTTTGTAGATCTTAACTATGTAGGCAGTCCCTGTACACAACCCCACCCCTGCTGAAAACAAGCATTTTCAATTCATAGGAACATAACCAGAGATTAGTTACTTTTTCATGACAAATATCAAGTGTAGTATTAAAATCAGTCCCAGAATGAAGATTGTGTATAGTACTCCCCAAATTCCCATTTCCCTTAACTATCTTATGTTAGCAAAGAGAATTTATATTTCAGAATTAGAATAGCATTGCACTTGTATCTACTGTGGTCCTCTCCTAAATAAAATATGCCCACATCATCCACCTATCACCTTGCCTTCAGTGTGCCTGCTTTAATCTTGCTATTGTAAATGGCTAATCACCCACCATTTTGTCAAAATGTTATATGTATATGCACATCTGTAAGTTGTTTTTCCAAACTACTGTCCACCGTTCTTACACTATTACAGTGGAGAAGCAAAAAAGAACTCTCAGACCTCCTATATGTACAGCAAGACTCATATTGGCATCAGCAGAGCTCTCATTGTCAACAGTTCCACTAGAATGATGAAAGGTTACCCAGTACCAAAACATCTTGCACCTGCTTTGGCACAAAACTTTGATATTTTAATTTGTCATAATAAAAATGCTGATGATACTATTCAGCAATACTTTGTAATTTAAGTTTGTTGCTGTATTTACTCCCTTTCTTTGTATTCAGCTGCATTTATGCCCCAAGTCAGAACTGCAAAAGACACCATATTTTATTAGTTTATTTCCGTGGTCAACAAAGGAATAAATACTTAAATTCAGTTCTATAAGGTATTAGAAATTGAAGTCTCACACTCCTGAGAAATGGTTTAAAATGTATGTATTGTTAATAGTGTAAACTGTCAAATTTTTGTGTGTCAGGTGAAAAATGATGGATGTCATAAAACACAGAAAAAATGGAGAACTGAAAAAAAAAACAAAGTAACATTGAGCATGAACTTGTTTAATGAATATGATGAAAGGCTTCCACTTCCCTGGTCATTTTTTATTGAGTGTCACATGACATTATGCAGTTCTTTTTCTTTAAGGACAATTTTGAGCATGAGAAACAGCCTTTCCGAGGAGAAAGCAATCCTTTTCTGTGTAACCCATATAAGAGACAAGGTAAGGAGAGAACAGAGATGTAATCTGTAAAGTAATATAGGAAAGGCAGTAGATGAGGTGGTCGTGTGAAGACTGATGATAGTGTAAGACAAATTACCCTACTTTCTGTCAGCATTCATCCTTCAAAAATGAATATGATACTTAAAAGTATTTTAGAGCATTTAGTTACAAGATGGACAGTAGATGAAAAATTATATACCAGTGAAATTAATTTTATTTGGGGGGGCAGGTACAGTAAGGTTCTGGAACAAAGATTTAGCATTCTCGCATGGAGTTTCTAGGCACTAATGGAATCATGGTAGTATGGGTCAGGCGACCTTACTAAACTACTCTAGCCATGCATTTTAGAGCACAATCTTCCAAATCTCCAAACTAAAATTTCCAAGCCATTTGCCTATATTAGCTATTATAAAACAGAGGGGTAATCAGGAAATAAAGTCTGGTCCATGTGTAACATTAATCTACACTAGATATAGCTTTAGACTGAGTATAATAGAAATATTTAAAATAATAAATCAGATGTGCAAAAAAAATAAGTTGGCCAAGTTACTTGTTCTGTGAAGTGACACTCTTAGGCCTGCAGGTACACCTAATAGTTGCATTAGTTATTCATTTATTTATTTATTTTTGCCAAGTAAAGTAACCAGACTAGGATTATAACACATTTTACTATACAACTGCTCCATATTATTATCTGTTGTTTCTTGCTGTTGTGGTTATTACATTTTACAACAAAGTATAACACTTATTTTGAAGCAGGTGATATGAGATATTTGAATTAAGAATTTAAACTTTACAACATTATGAGACTGTAATATTCTAGAATATGGCTGATATAATTTTTTAATTGTACTAAGAAAGGTAAAAACACTGGTATACATATTAAAAACTTAATAATATTTAAAAAAAATACAGTGTTAACAAGTGCAAAACCATTTTATTAAAATGCTTGCAGTCTGGCAGTTTACTGCATGGATTAAGGCTACAAGATGATAACTAACCTTTCCTGTATTATTGAATTTGATTCTGCCAGTCTCTGTTTGCCTGCTGTGTGACTCTGAGCAAGTCACTTATGTGGATATTACTCCCTGATCATTGCTGAAAGAGATATTTGTACCTAGTATCTTACCCAATTATCAAAGAAGTAAAGAAATGGCTTCAACTTCTAAACTGTCCAGTACACTACTTTGCATTGCTGGACCTCAAAATGAGAAGCCTCAGTACAGAGTTTCACTGATATGTTTTTGTTTGAAGTAGTCCTTTACTCAGAGGTTATGTGACTATACCTAATAAGCATTGCAACAGTATACAGAATATAAACACCTCAGGTGCAAGAATGAAGCCTTCTATATCAAGAAATCTCCTCTCTCTACAAAACAGAAAATTTCTTGAAAATCTACATGCAAGTTTATTTGTTTTGGGGTTTTTTTTCTAATTTTAAAATATCATTATTTAAGATTTCAGGTTTCTCACATGTATCATTGGACCACTTTGAGTATTTAGATACTTAAAAATGTACTGAATCAAATGTACTTTTCTGATGAAATGAAGAGAGTGGCATGATCCTACAAGAAAATCTTTCCACAGACAGAAATGCAAATTTCTTAACATGAAGTGCAGTGAGCTAATCAACTGCTTGGTTGTGTAAGCAGGGAAAATTAGAGACAGCAGCATTAAGGCACATGTAGGATAACTATAGAAACATGGGCCAGGTAAAGGGGCTGAAAGAGATAGGTATTCAGGTGAGTGGAACTCATCAGAAAGTGTGTGAGGAAAGTTATTTGGTTGTACGGACCAGGTATATAGTTATATATGTGTATATCAAATAATTATATGGCTACAATCACATTTAGTGGGGTATGAACCAAGGGAAGAAGTATAGGAGGTAGCTTTGTAAGATTTTTCACAGAACAATTGTCTAATGGAGTGTATGAAATATGGCATGCAAATACAGAAGACAAATTAAGGGAAAAAAACACAAGGGCTTTTTTTCCTGGAGGAAAGCATATTTCAGTGCCACTTCAAATTATTTGTTATTATTGAATGTAAACTAAACTAATTTAATTTAAGTCTGACACATAAATGTGGCTTAGCAGTGATCTACAGTGGAATATCAAAGTCTACTTTCTTATCATACTCGTGAAGAGCTAGCCAAGATATGTAGGAAGTCATATCTGGAGGGAGAATCCAAGATGGACATCAAGCAGCTTAACCTGTAAGATGCTCTGCAGATGAAAAATAATCTAACAGGAAGCTTTTATTACTTGATTAGACAAAAAGCAACATCATTCCAAATATCCTTTGTTATAACTATTTTGTTAATGTTGAAAAATTGTGGTTCTGCATCTTTTGCAATTATCTTTCCCATACTCAAGTCAATGTGGGTCAGTATAAAAATAAGCATCCTCAAATCTTCTTATCATAAACTGTCTGTCAGAAAATAATTTTAGAAAGTTGCTTCCTCCTCACAGCAATTATATCTAAAATGTCCCAATTTTGCATCTAAATGGACTTCATACAAGAAAAATTGCAAAAAACTAACTGAACATAAAAACTCGAACAAACATTCTTTTTTTTCTAAATCAGTATCTGAATCAACTTCATTTAATACATTTTCATAATCTATCCAAGCTTATTTATAATCCTCCTTTTTTAAAGCCATATTTATTCCATGGCATAAAATATGAAGTCTGTAAACCTGCCTGCTCTTTCTTGCTATGCCAAACCAGAGCTACAACAGGAACCTTTATGCATCCTGTGCAATACCAATAGTGTCTGATGTATTTACCTGTTTAATCTTGTCCATAATTTGAATCCACGAAGCTGCCTTCTTATCTTTAGGTTCTTCTTTGTTAAGCCATATCTCCAAATCTTTCATCGCTAAAATGTTTTCATTCAAAACTGTAATTTCATTCTAATTATCCATGCCAATGTAGAATCTGCATGACCCTCTTCTTGCTCCATGTGACCACCCTATTGCCCTCAAGAATGAAATGAAAAGAATAGGATAGGTTCCCTGGTGTCCTGGCCAAATATCCCATAGTAATATAATACCACCTTGGATCTGCTCTGAACAGAAGCTACTGCCCTAGTAGGACTAACCCAGTCAACAAAAGATAAATAAAATAAGTAAATAAATAGAAACCATAGAATTCAGAAATGCCTAGTGTGATGCACAAGTCTTACCTTGGAAGGATTCTGCATCATGCTAAGACTTTCCAATTCATAGACCACTTTTCCCAGTGAGGGTTATCCTTTACAGGGTCCTTAGTGTTGAAGGTGGTCTCATAGGGAAAGTAACATGCTAATGTAGCAGTCTAGGAGAGTCACTAATGCTAATTAGCCATGTGCTGTCTCCTGGAAATGTCTGTGGCTCCTGATTTGCTTGGTAGAGTGATTCATAGAATCATTCACCTGAATAAAATTTTACTCTAGGAGGAAAAAGTGAACACCATCAAAAGATGGCAGGTACCCTTTCTCTCTTATGTCAGTATTCTCTGAACAATTAAGTCCAGAGAAGCCATGGTGTGTGTGTGTGTGTGTGTGTGTGTGTGTGTGTGTGTGTGTGTGTGTGTGTGTGTGTGTGTGTGTGTACATGTTTGTCTCTGCCAGGATGGTCATACAATGGGGGTTAGGGTTGGGAATTGCTAGACTTGATGCCTGTGTGTAGGGGGGGCACATGAGCATGCGTGTTGTGTATGCCTGGGTGTTCACAATATGGTAGGTAGGTAGATAATGCTAAGCTTTTGTGTGTGTGTGTGTGTGTGTGTGTGTGTGTGTGTGTGTGTGTGTGTGTGTGTGTGTGTGTGTGTGTGTTTTCCTATGTACATGGGTGGTCATGGTATGCGATATAGATACTCAGGAGTCAGCATATGTTTGTGTGTGTCTGTTACAGTGGACACACAGAAGTATGAGTGAATGTTTTCTTTGCTGATGGCATGCATGGGGTGCTAGGGAGAACAGCAGCATGGCCATATCTAACATTACAGTGTTTGATTCAAAGAAATAGTAATGAGCCAATAAGGAGGTCTTTATAAATTTAGCTATACCGTGTCTTTTAATTAGAATTTCTCGCTTCATAGGTATTTACTAGGCTAACAACCACAAGGGCCTTGTTAAGCCTAGCCATGCATCCATCTCTGAAGAGTTTTGATACCCTTGTTAAGTGTAAACAGGGGCTTGGGAGATAAAACATTTACAGGCAGGGGCCTGGGAGATGAACCATTTACATGTTTCCTCTGTCCATTAGAGACATAGGTGCCAAACCAGGGATGAATTTCCTGTTACCCACCCAATTGTCCACATTGCACTTGAATTAGGTTAGGTAGGAACTCTGCTTCACATGGATGGGGAACCTGTTCCATAGACGGAGTAGTCTCTGGGATATATACCTGTATCTCTCCAGTAGGTCCTATTTATGTGACAGGCAAAGTTTAAGCCATTAGAATGAGTAACTTTGGTGTTGTTTGTTTTGTGGATATGCAGGATGTCCATCAGAGTGTGATCTGACAATGCCCTGCATGCTAGGCATAGATCTCCCCTCAACAGCCTGTCAGAGACAGAATACAGGGATAGGGCCTTGAGGCAGTCTGCATAGGACATATTACTCACACCCTGTATTCTTTTAGTGAGGAACCTCTGTGGACATTCCTATTGTTGGATATGCCTGGTTAAGTACATACCAAAGGGAGCATTGTTCTCAGTGATAGGTGTGATGAATGCCAAATACAGTGAACAATGACTTCCTTCGACCTAGATGCCATATCTTTGTTTATAAGTTGCAGTTGGGAGGGTGGCTTAATGGCTAAGGTGTTTGCCTTACAAACACAAGGTGCAGGGTTTGAGTCTCACAAGGGATGATTGGTTAGGCTTAAAATGGCTCGCAAGGGCAATTAGCTTAGTACTAAACTATGACCCTATGAACTAAGTCTACAACAGTAAACTACCAACCCAAATTACCCATATACCCTTCCAAAACATATCAGTAGAGGACATAAGAATGCAGACTTCACATATATGTATAGCACATAAAAATGTGGAATGAACACTTGATAATATCAAGTGATAAGAGAAGATCCTTCAGTTAATTTTGCTGAAGCTACAATGATTCCAGAATGTGTCCTGTTGGTTACAAGTGACAGTAAGACATTTCACAGAATGGATAAACAAGTGTTGTGATTTCAGCAATAATAAGGAGTGATTTATATGTTTGTCAGGTGACTGCCAGTACTGTCAAACTGATAAAGTTTAGCTACCCATAATAATCCAGTGTGGAATTGAAGAAATTATCCATTCAGGTGGTTCAAACTACTGTGATCTCTGTACTTAGTTTTACATACTTAGATACCCCCAAGTCAAACTGCTGTGATGCCTGTACTTAGTTTTACATACTTAGATACCCCCAAGTCAAACTACTGTGATGTCTGTACTTAGTTTTACATACTTAGATCCCCCCAAGTCAAACTACTGTGATGTCTGTACTTAGTTTTACACACTTAGATACCCACAAGTCAAATTACTGCGATGTCTGTACTTAGTTTTACATACTTAGATGCTCCCAAGTCAAACTACTGCGATGTCTGTACTTAGTTTTACATACTTAGATGCTCCCAAGTCAAACTACTGCGATGTCTGTACTTAGTTTTACATACTTAGATACCCCCAAGATCATCATCATGTAAACCATGTTTAAAAATATAATTAGATCTTCAGTCAGAAGAGTTTGGCCAGACCTAAGGCTTACCCAGAATGATCATTATTTAGTTTGTGTGCATAGAAGTTTATGTCAACCAATTAAAGAAAGATGATGGGCCAGATTCATGAATGCTTAAACTAAGTGTACACTAAGCGTACACAATATGTATTTAAGAACATCCCTACCACATTTTTGTGCTGTCTATTCACTCATAAAGATTATAAGTATAGGCGTAATTTACACATTGTGGTAGCCTATACAAATCCCCTTCCATATTTACAGTTGCAAAAAATGCAATTGGAAAAGTAAAATTAGGAGGAAAAAAGGTGGAAGTTATGCATATGTTGCCTATTCACTCAGAACGGTGTACACTTATGGTAGGCATCAATGAATCTGGCCTGATATGTATTCTCCACTTAAGCTACAAAATTAAATGTAATATCTTTTGTTTGAGAAGTCCAGCATTGTTATCATCATTATTACTACTAGTAGGACTAGTAGCGGTGATATCATTGTCATCGCCATTGTAGCTGGTTAACAATACTATACTAAAATAGCCAATTCTATTCTGCTAGATTAAAGGAAATGCAGCATTATTTGCTGCAGTGTTTTTATTTATCTTGTGTTCAAACACGCTCTCTCTCAGTGTTTATGTAACAGCATAAACATTAATTTCATGGCCAGGCATTCCCAAACATACAATTAATATTTTAGTAAGCCCTTTGTAATTCTTACTTGGAGAAAACATACATAGAAAGGCACGAAGATTTTAACATAATTGAAACTTAAGGTATCTGTTACAGTAGGAGCAAATCTAAATTCAGTAATTTTGATCTAATTAAGTAACAGAAGTAGAACCCTGTTTAAATTTTTAGCTCAAATGTTGTGTTCTTAATTTAATTGCAAAATTTAGGAGTGCTAACATCGGTTAAACAAGTAAATGGATTCCCATACTCATTTCTAAGTCACAACAGAAGGAATACATTTAAATTAAATAATCACATATACTCTGCAATTAAGCCAAATACATTAAACTTGAAACACAAAATGAAAACACCACTGAAACACATATAATAAAGAAAAATATTTTAGGTTTAGTGTTTTTGTGCCAGGAATGTCTTCAGAAAACAATTTGGACAGACTAACTCTTCTAAATCAAAATACAAAGATCACATAACACCTGACAACCAATTAAAACTGTTAAGTGGTTAAAAGCAATACAATAGCACCAAATAAATAATCAATATATTGACTTAATCATTTATTAACTTTAATAAACATGTAATACTTCTTTGTTCATTCAACCCTTGTGACTATGTGGCATTTAAAAGAACCTACCAATGCAGCTCTTTTTGTTCTAAACTACAATTGCATTCACCATCACAAAAGTCCATATGTCTTTTTTAACTACACAAAACACAGCTTTCATTACAATTTTACATAGGTTCATAGATTAGTACTACATTAGCTGCCCTTATGGGCCATTTTAAGCTTAGCCAGTTTCCCTTTTGATACTTGAATTAATGTATCCACTTTAGTTTCAGATTGGCCTTACCCATCCAATAGTTAATAATTACATATTACCCCTAGTAAGAATAACTGGGATCTTATCAAAGATAATGTGAGGGGCCCAGTGCATGGGATAAAGCATTTATGAGCTGCCTCTTTCCATTAGTAGCACAGGGGCCAGTCCTGGGGTACCTTTTCTGTTTCCCATCCATAGATCCAAGTTGAGCTTGAATATGGTCAGGGATGAACTTTGTTTTATGAGGATGGGAAGTCTGTTCCAGAGCAGCAGGATCTCTGAGAGAGCTATCTGTCCCTCCAAACCATTCTGTTAATGCTTGGATCCCTGAGTATTTCTAATATCATTTGACTTGTTGATCAGTATTGGGTCAGAAGATGTCACCTCTAAGCAGTCTGTAGGATAAATTTAAAATATTGTTCTTATTCACATAAACATGTTCTATGACAGTTTCCCTGGGGAAATCCCTATGTGGAAGCTGTCATAGCTAGAGCATATGGCTACATAAATTATGCCCATGATGTTACAGTTGTAGTTCCCCTAAATTCTTATTGTCCTGTCTAAATATGCTAAATACAAAAATGTACTTTATTGATAAATCTGAAGTGGAAACAAGGCCCACAACTGAACATACTAATCTGTTTCTTGTGGGTGTTATCTTTCTCTCCACATACTACAGTTAACACCAAGTGGTAATGAGCGCTTGCCTGTCTCAGTACAGACTAGACCAAACTAATCACATTAAAACTTATTCTGTCTCAGTACAGTGTAGGCCAAAATCATTACATCAATGGCAAAATGCTATACATTCTTCTATACTTGCATATAGTCTAATATAGCATATTAATGCTATTCAAACCCAGATTACTGTCAGCAAACAGGACAAAAAAGATTTCTGTGATTTGAGAAAAAGACATGCTTTTGCCTTAAAGTTAGAGTTTTATTAATCTGTCTCCTGATTATTACATGATTTCTCATCTAAATACATTATTTTTATACACAGGAATAAAAGCTTTTACAGTGCATGGGTGAGCTGAGATAAACTCCAAATCTGGGCATCTTGGTTTAGAATGGAGCAGCTTTTAGAGTGCAGCAAAGGACATACCATCTCACTCTAGAGAGAGGCAGACCTGTATTAATAATTCTCAAAAATGCATCAGTGAAAAGTTAACATAACCAGGATAACCCCCCACCTTTTATATTTACACCATTCATTACAAAGTACAGTAACTGACAGGATGCTAAGCTAGTTTATACAGAGATGCTAACTCTATATGATCATCAGCATTTGCTTAAAATGTGTACTATTTTAAAAACAGCATTTTCAGTTCATCTGTTACTGCACATGTACTTCTGCACAATGTTCAAACAGTTTGCACTGACAGAGTTGTCCTGCACCAATAGGTTATATAGCTAGATTTTAACTCTTACCAGTGTATATGCCAACATTCTATCTGTACAAGAATTAGATAGCACTGTGGCATTGCAGTTCATAGCTATGCAATGCTTTTAAAGTAAACATAGAAAGAAAATTACTCATGTAAACTACATTTAAGAACACAGACACCTCATACATTTCCTCACACTTGTCATTACTGTTTTTAGGTTTCTAACTAATTCAAATGTTTAAGGCAACTGCAATATAGCCCCCTAGAGATGGCATATCTCATGCAGTAGCAGACAGCAGTGAATCCAGAGGAGAGACACAAAGGCAATTGTAAGTGCAGCATGATGCAACATTAAAATGTATCAAAAGATATCAAAGAACATCTGCAAATAGAGCTTTACTTCAGATTTTACAACGAAACATATTCACAAGTATTTCTGCAAGCTTTGCTCAGAACAAATTTATTGCATTCATTTACTTCATACTTAAACTTTAGCCACTAAACCTACTAAATTCCAATCAAAACTCAAACTTTACCAGTTAAGCAGTTTCCTAACACTGTGGCAATCAAAGTGATACAAAAGTCCTATAAAAGTCTTAAGATTGTTCATGCATTTTCAGTTATTCATCACCACAACATTAAATAAAGTTCTTACACTGCAACATGTAAATACAATTAAATTGTTCCTGTTCTACATCTTTGTGTACAGATTTTTTTCCATGAATTGCCTACAAATGAACTAGAAACTGCCCTACCTTTAGTTGCACCAAGTGAACATCAACATGCTTATTTTCTGTATCTTGTTGCACTGAGTATGTCAGATCTCGAACTCGCTCTGATGTCATTCGCAGCCATGTCTCAATTTCTGGCAAGTGTAATACAACTTTCCAGTCTGCTCCAGTATGAAGAGGTGGAGGTTTCTCATAACGCTGACCGTGAAGGGCTTCTTTTCTCATTTCTTGTTCATGTTCTACAATTGGAGTTATAGTAGAAACCATAGGGGAAGCATCTGTAGCCATGGCATCCAGTTCTTGTGATATCGGGGATGAAACTGCTACACTCATCATTGAATTAGAGTAATCTAAACCACAGCCCTGTAAAATATAACTGTAAGGAGAAAAATGCATGATATACCATAACCATTTTGTAATTTTCTGAAAAAGCTTTTTACATGCCAGCATTATTTCATAGTGCAATAGCTGTGACAACATAACACTGCAAATATATTTATGCAAAAGCAAATGTAATTATTTCTAGAGATAAATGACAGTCGGAGTGAAGTTTGCAACTGTCGTTCAGTAAAACATGCAGAAAGTTATTTTGAGATGAATTAAATGTGATTGTTAAAAGAACTTTCAGTAAATGCTGCAGCATTTAAAATATGAACTATGTAAATATGCAATTACTTTAATTGAAAATACTGTTAAAGACTGAAACTGGTCGCTCCAATATGCACACATTTGCAGTTCTTGAATGTTATAGCCTATTGAAATATTACTTAAGGTTAAGAGTATACATTACCTTATCCCCCCCCCCACACACACACACATACACACACACACACACACACACACACACACACACACACACACACACACACATATACACGCACACACATACACACACACACACACACACACACACACACACACACACACACACGACTTTTTCTGAAATGCACATAAATGAATTACATTCCTGAAAAGAGCTCATGTTGGAAAATCCATTGCTTGAGAAATTGCATATCTGCACTTCCTACTTATAAGTCAGAGGCAGACAGAAACATATGTATACCTTTTGCTACTGTTACTGATAGGTGAAGTTAAACTGTTAGAACTCTTCTGTGTGTCATTTGGCTGTTAAAACACATTTATTTGGCATTTCTTTATGAAAGTGAAAAGTTTTGATGTATTTAATTTTACAATGTGCTGAATGCTATTTATTTCACATAAATGTATTATTCGGTTTTAAATGCTTGTGGCTGGAATGTTATTTATTGGTTCAAAGGTATGTGTACTGAACTGGTACAGCATCAACTGTTAGCTCCAACCTCTTGAAGAGGAACTGTTCCAACCATAGCTACCAAGCACTTATATTATGGCTATCTTATTTTAAAGGTAATAGCAACTCTGTTCTTTTGTATATTTGGTCCCGTATGCAACAGACCATTGACCACTATTGCTTCTCTACAATCCAGAATACCAGAAGTCTCTCCTTACACATGAATCTAATGCAATACTGTCCCCCATTGCCTGAGGAGAAACTGAAGCATCCTAGTATAGCATTGCTCTTAGTGTTAACATTATCTTACAGACAAGGAAGGAGGTATTGGTGCGGAAGAAGTATCACTCTCCTCTCTCCTGGAAAATGCTTTGCTGGGCTCAGTCTAAAGTGGATGAAATCATGGGGAGCCAGGGATTCTAATTCTGATCAACATCTGTATAGTGTATAGCTCATTTAGGAATGGCATGTGTTGGATATTATGTGAGGGAGCAGTGCACATTTATTGTATGCCTTTAAGACCAACTGCACCTTACACATTGTTTGGTGATCAATGGTGTTGACTGAGATGCCAAAGCTCCTGATAGTCATGTATTAAATTGTAGCCATCATGTAGATTTAAAGGCCATATCATGACATATTAATGGATATCCTCATGTTGGATTAGGTGTCCCTTCACCATGATATAATATAACCAGAAGAAAAATAACAGGGCATTGAGTTTAGCAACCTTATACATCCTGTTTTAGACACAGTCACAATCCCTGCATCTTATGTAACTTTGTAGAAGCTTCTTAAAGTGCTGCTTACTAGCTGCCTAAAATCAAATCATAAGGTAGTTCATTCCATTCCTTTTCTCCTGTTTCACTATGTCATTTTAGACAATCTCCATTGTAATTTTATTGGCTAACATTTCTTAGATTCAAAGTATAACCTACTGATTTCAAACCAATAAATTAAAATATGTATTCACCCGTTCCGACTTACTTGTAAGTAAATAGCAAATCTATCTCTGTTCGTCTATATTCTAAAGGCTATAAATCCATTTGCCTTAATCTCTTGTGACACAATTATGTTGGCAACCTACAATCTTTGTAGTAGATTGCCTTTAAATGCTTTTTGCCCTCCTGCTTTGTGTTTATTTCTTACATATACACTCTGTCTCATACTCTGGGACTGATCATGCCAAATTAATATAGGCAGATAACCACTCGGATGGTGTCCTACTCATAGTATATAATTCAGCCCTCCTACTTTCATCTAACCCTGTTACAAATATTTTTTATAAAGCAATGACTATCATCCATGGGTACGCCCTAGTCAGTATATTGACTAGGCCAATAACCGGATTAATTAATATTATTATCTTACCTCCCTTGCATCACCTAGGTCTTTCTATCTGTATGACTTGGTCATCTTAACCTTTGCTGAATCCCATAATTGCTCTTTAATCCAGACTGATCATCAGTTTGTTGCCCTTCACCCCTTGTGAATTGTATAAAATAGGTAACAGTATTCAAAAAATCTTATTCATTACAAAGTATTTAATCTTTTAATGTTAACTGAATAGTTACTGTACAGAGAAAATTCAAGAATTTCAAAACCACTTACGAGGACAAAGAAGAACACTGCCCCAGTGAAGATACCTGAGGTATGTTCTGTATTAGCATCTAAAATATGTTTTTTCATTTAGAAAAGCCCACCAAATTGCCTTCTTGTCAACCATGATGTAATCTACTCCATTAAAAAAAGACTTTATCCAGTTTTTAGAGTTTATTTAATAAGACATTATAATTCATGGTACCAAATATTCTGCTAAACTCCAATTTACTTATTCTTTGGCTTTGATACTGTCTTCCAAAAACCAGACAATTATACTTTTTCACCCCCTCCCCTTTCTGCTTCATACTTTCTGACTGTTCCTATGCACCCATCGAACACCAGGTCTTCCAGCTCCTCCTTCTACTGCCAGACTTTCTCAAATACAGGGCATTCTTGGGGGGTCAGGGTATCATGCTGGCAACTGCTTCTGCCAAGAGGTTGTTATATTAATGACCTACCTTCATTAACACCCCTCCATTATGTTCATCGACTATGTCTGAGAGCTTCTCCCCTTTATAGCATAAGCCTCCCCCTCACACAGCACATTAGATGAACACCCTTCCTCTTGAGATTGACATATATCCTTCCCTTCCAGCACTTCAGATGCCTGGGCAGCTAATCAAACACAGGGTGCCCATGTCATAGTTAAAGCTTTCTCTCTGTCTCTCTATACCACGATGCTGGCTCCCAGGTATAGTCAAATAGTATTGGTAGATGTACAACACCTGCAGGTGTGTTGTCACCTGTACTCAGAATGTGCATGTGGCAAGCTCAGTAATTCATTGAGGGATTGTTGTTTTTGCCATTACTTTATACATCCCACCTGTAAGACTAATAAAACAATAATTATTAATGTCAGTGATATCACCCTTTCATTTGTATACAGTACTTTACTTGCTTTTCTTTATTTCTATGCCTGCATAGTTCTCCCCCTACAGAAGCTATTATGAATTAGCTTATCAAAATAGGAGTTAGTTTGTTGGTTCTACTATGAAATATTAAGTAATGCCTGGTCAGTGCGACAAACCGGATAAAACAAAACATTAAGAGCATTGACCAAACATAAATAAGAAAAAAAAATAAGAATGTTTTATTTGAAGTTGAGAATACATCTCTGCACTCCATCCCTATGATCACATGATCACACAACCATGGAGAAAATTTAAAAGACCACAATCTGTGTCACAGCTGCTGGTACACAAATATAAACAATCACGGTTGTGATTTTCAATAAAAAAATTGCAAGTTGCAACTTGTGGAACTGCATTCGATGAGTCACAATCTCATCCATGTTTTGCACTCCAAAGAATGTAGGAAAACCCTAGTTTGTATCTCAGTTCCCTCAGCAGAATATTATTCTACCTGTTCATGGAGATTTTTGTGACTATATACCTTATAACATCTATTTTAAAGTGTGCCCTTCTTTAGCTCTGTTTTTTGCTTTGTGCTCATATTATTTACTATAATCTCACCTTCTGCTCTACTGTAGCTAAGAAAGATTTAAGATTAACATAAGGTACATGAATTTTACTCAAAATAATTACCTATTGTTTCTTTCACCATGTACTAATTTACTTTCCAATGCTGATGATGTAGTTTAAGATTTATAAAGTACGCAGTGGAAATATTTCACTTCCAGTGTTATTAGGCAAGAAAACATAGTCCATTACGAGTCATATGTGCAAAGAGCATAGATAAGCCTACTAACTCAGGTAAGACTCTCAGCCAGTGCTGAAAGAACTGTCTAAGGCCTGAAACTATCAAGTATTACTCACTGGTGCTGCATCTTAAAACAAAAGAAAATCAGTGCTATAAGAAGAATTTAAGGGGGAATAATTGGTAAATCGCAATCATTTTATGTCCTATTCACAATAAGCAGACAAGTCCATATCAGTAGGCAGCTGCTAAAGTTAAGCTGCCTTGCAGTCTTCAGTTTTATTATGATTTATATGGTACATGATAATTCAGTAGTCCCTGAGAGGGCTGCATGTAAATATAATTCCTGGTGAACCTCCATGTAGGAGGAGATTTGCATATTAGATGTGGACATCATAAAAGTTCTGTGCAGGGCAGGAATTCAAATGCAGACGTATGCATGGCATACCTATGTATTTCAAGGGTTCATATTACATTGTTGAATGACAACAATTTTGAATGCTCAGAAGAGTGAAACTGCCAAATATCAAGACTTTTATTGTGGGGGGCTGCGCCCCCACACCCCCACCCCTGCTAAATATATATATATATATATATATATATATATATATATATATATACCAACTCTGAGATTGCACTACAGTGAGGAAAGGGCAAATATCCCACAATCCGAACTTCGATATGTGGCTGTTTCGCTCTTCTGAGCATTAGACATTGTTGTCATTTGACAACTTAATAGGAACCCGTATTTCAATGATGAAAATCTGTGCAGGCCTGTTTAGGTTCCCAACATATGTAAGCTGAGGTGCGTGTAAAGGTTCTGTTAAGAAATATTAGAATATAATTGCTCAGAAATCACTTCATGATCACTTTCGTTTGAAAGACATATTTTACATTCAATGTAGTGGCGCAGATCAAACATTTTTTTCAGGGGTAATGCCTCCTAGCTCACTTACATGACAGCAATACCTTCAGAAGTTATATAAAGTTACTCCATAGTCACATGACATTGGGGAAAGTAGAAACTCCCTAAAATCATACACAGTGATCTTGATCTCTATTCTCACTCCACCATGAGCAAGTGATTTCTGAGGGACCGTCATCTGAAAAAACACAGCCATTTCTAAATGGGTGTGTGTGTGTGTGTGTGTGTGTGTGTGTGTGTGTGTGTGTGTGTGTGTGTGTGTGTGTGTGTGTGTCTGTTTGTCTCTCGGGGGTTATACATCTCGACTGTCCAGTTTTTTGCCTCATATTTTTGGTCTGTTTCTCACATGGTTTCTGGATTTCTGGCAAATCTTCAAGGATTGAAGTCAATAAGTAATGACAGACATTTCAGTTTTAGATTTCATACACTTCAGAAAATGTATGCTAATTCAAAACCTGTTATTCTATCAACTTTTTATTTTAGTAACAGCAGCATGTAAAAATTGTCCATATTTTGGGCCTGTGTCCTCCCTCCCATTATTTTTAATTTTCACCAGATTTTTTTGCACTAAGATGTTGAGAGGTATGGGGGAGGTATGTCACTGCCTGAATGTGATGAACTTCATAGGCAGCACTAGGCATTGTGCAATTGTTTCTGTTACTTATGGAGAGAATCATAATCACACAGATTCCCAGATAATGACCTTGTACCTCTGTGGGAATTGACGTGTATAACTATCACCTCAACTTCCCATACCTCTGCCAGGCAAGTTACACTGCTAACCCATTCTCTACTAATAACAGCACCAGTCAGTGTTCACTGCAGGATAGTTTAAAAATCTTCAAAATAACTGCAGTAAAATTTAAGGTATATAAACAATCACGTAATTTGAGTGATGCAGGGTGTCTCACTGCTAGCCCACCTAGCTGGAATTTTGTAAATAATTCTATGTCATTTGTGAATATTGATATGATTTATACAGAACTGTATATTATGTACTGAGCTTCAGGAATGTAACCACAACATACCCTGCTGGAACAGAGAAGAGTAACTTGCAAAACTTAAGAATAGTTGCGGTTAAGTCACTTTATATCTGGCCCATAAACAAAAGATATTATCTCTCAGTTTCAGTTCAATTGCAGACACAATATCTAGAGCTAGAAGTTTTTCTATTGTCTTGAAAGAAAAGCAATTACTAGGTTTAAAATGTGTTTTATTGTTTTACGACTTCTGAGATCTGAGATCTGGCAAACATCTGAGAGATACGTATTTTTAAACACAGGGATGTTAAATTCTATTAGTTTCTGTTTTAGCCTTGGAACTGAAGTCAGGTGACAAAAAGTGATGTCATCCAGGCTAACCCAGCAGTAAAATGTGATATTGATTTAAGAACTTTCTCAGAGAGTGACTGGGCATTTTGCATTTTGTCTTGGACCTAGCAAGAACATCCACTCATCATCACTATCTGCACTTGCCTTGCTAATAGTAAGGAACTAAGGTACAGTAATTTCTTTTAGATGTAGTTAGGAATATAGTAAGGATTAGCTTAGATGTTCTTTGTGGCTGATATTTGTGAGACATATTTAAGCTCTTAGAGGACTTGCATATGTATTTGGTGACACTGTACAGGCCACTCCTAATAGCCTGGCGATTGGTCAAAACTACCATTTGGATTATTAGTAACATTACACAGTAGGATTGGACACCCTTTAAGGGCCTTAAAGTAGCTGATAAAGAGTTGGCTGGTGGCGGCTGGAACTATCTTATAGTCTGGGCGGAAGGGGGCAAAGCTATTAAACCATTGCCAGCCTTACCCAGGTGTGTGTGTGTTTGTATATAAATCAAATCTCAAAGTGTGTGTGTGTGTGTGTGTGTGTGTGTGTGTGTGTGTGTGTGTGTGTGTGTGTGTGTGTGTGTGTGTGTGTGTGTGTCAGCTACTTGGGCAGGAACACGAAGCACTGGTTGGACAGAGAGGGTGCTGGAGGTTTTGAATTGGCCACTCAGCTGAGATCTCAACCCCTATAGCTGTGCCAGTGGGGAGTGTTATTGGGGATCTGGAGAAAGAGGGAGAAACCAGCCCCAGATTGACTGTGGTCTCTGTGTGTTCTTAAGGTAAATTGTACTTTACTCTGTACTTGTCATCCTCCCAGTGTGTACGTTCCGCTAGCTGTTGCCAGTGGTGCGGATTGAGGCTCTTTGATTACTGAGCCAGTGTAGGGGTGTCACACTGGAATACTGATATTTTTCCTTTTTTTTTTATTTAGACGTTTAAAATATGCACACCAAGAAAAAAAAATCTTATTTGACAAGTTATGACACCCTGTATCTTTAAAATCAATAGCCTTGACAAGATAAATATTTTCTTTTCCAAACACCTTTATTGAATTGTCATTTGCAACATAGACAAATTTACATTCATATAAAATTAGTCACTCTATAATTAACATAACAATCAGTTTACTTCAAATATATTGTTATATATAATATAATCTAAGCAACATTACATAAATTATTCAATTCCTGACTTTTTTCTTTAAGCAAGAAACACCTTTATTAAATCATCACTTACTACATAGGCAATTATACATTTATACAAATGAAAACAAACCTATTTGCAAGCATTTTACATCACAAACCATACCAACACACTCCCAGTTGCAAATATTATACATCACTTATAATTTACCCATCCCTACCCTGTATGTACTGTTCCCACAGTTCTCATTTTTTCCTATGTAGTTTGTTCCTACCCTTTTCTAAAGATCTCAATTCCAGTTGTTTTATCTCTGTTACTATATTCACTACTTCTAGTATAGTTGGTTTAGATTTTGATTTCCATTTTCTTGTAATTGTTTTTTTTTTTTGGCAGCCACCATTATTAGACTCAGCAGCACCTTGCCATGCCGAGGCAATTCTGATTCTGTATCATAGTTTAGAAAAATCATCGCCCTTGTCAGGCCAATCTGCAGCATCTCCACGGGGAATCCTTAAGGTCTGCCAATTCATCGCACTCCCAGAAAATAATGTTCCCAATTACCTCTTTCTTCCCTGTCACACCTCCAACATTTGCTATCTGCCTGAGGAAAAATTCTCTGGAGTCTACTTTGGGTATAGAAATATCTATGTAAACATTTCCAGGCAAAATCCTAAATCTTTTAGATTTTGTTGCATATTTGGGAGACATACATATTTCCTCCTATTGTTTCTGTGTGAATTTCTTATCCAGTCTCTCTTCCCAATCCTTTCTAATCTCTTCTGAGTGATTCTTATAGTTATCATGCAATATTTTATATGTCCTACTGATTATTCCTTTTTAATGGCAGCTTCTGTTCTTGATTCTGCTAGTGCTGCTCTTTCATTTAGAAATCCCCCATTTCTTTCTATTTGCCTATACTCTGATATCAATCCCTGATATGGAAGGCAATCTCTAACCTGCAGTCCAAATAAATTCTTGCTACCTTCCCATTCTATCATCTTTCCCTCTCTAGTTATTTGCTACTAATACCTTGGCTCCTTTGCCAGTTTTCTCTAATAAATTCCAGCCCCAATTTGCCTATTGCCTATATCCCTAATTGCAGTCTTCCCTATCAGAAGTAGAATATAAGAAAATACCACTGTTGTTGGTGGGTCTTGAAGCAGAGAAAGCATTTGACAGAGTAATCTGGGACTTTATGAGCAGGGCAATGGAAGCATTTGCACTTCCTGATAAAAATTATAAGGTTGATTAGGATACATGATGGATCAGAGGCAAAAACTAAACTGGGTGAGGTCCTCTGTAATAATTTTTGCTTGAGCAAAGAAACAAGGCAGGGGTGTCCTCTTTCTCCTTTATTATTTGCATTATATTTAGATCCATCGGCAAAGAAAATAAAAGACACAGAAATTCAAGGATATAATTGGTACAGTAGTCAAGAAAAGCTGGCTTTATTTGCAGATTATATTATTTTATACCTGACAAAATCAGAAAGAGACATTACAATGTTGTGGATCATTTTGAGACAGTTTCAGATCTTTTCAGGATACAAAATTAATGAAGCTAAAAAAAAAGGCAATAGCTGTAAATTATATACGCACACACAAATTGGTTCAGGAATATCCATATTTATGGGGACATGATAAAAATAGAGTATTTAGGAGTATGGATTAAAACTGATTCTAGTGTGACAGCTAAGGATATGTGGGAAAAAAACTAAACAAAAGATAATACAAAAATGTAGAAAATGGAAGCTTTGTTATATGGATATGAATAATAAGATACAAGCAATTAAAATGTTTTTAGTTTCTTAAATCTTGTACACAAGTCAGGCATATTTTTGGATATTAATAATAAGATACAAGCAATTAAAATGTTTTTAGTTTCTTAAATCTTGTACACAAGTCAGGCATATTTTTATCAACCAGAAGATAAGTTGTGGATAGCAATCAATAACGAGCTGAAGGACTTTATCTGGGATGGGAGGATGGAAAGAGTCAAGTGGGATAAGCTGATTCTTCCAGTAGAACAGGGAAGATTGGGTTTACCCAATTTGAAGGGGTATTTTAGAGATACAGAGTTAAGACAGCTATACATAGTACAATCAGAAAACTATATTTCAAAGTGGAAAGGCATGATGATAAAACAGGGGGGAAGCTCAAGAAACAAGGAGAGACTGGAATTTTGGATGCAGGCCTTTAAGGAGAATAACAATAATCATACAGAATATTATATCCATAAAGCAGAAGAAATTATTCTAAGAAGGAAGCCAACAGGGGATTGATTGGACAAGATAAATATTTAATCTATATAAAACAGCTCCTGGAATAACATGCAGATCCTTTTAGCAAATGGTCTTAAAAATGCTGAAACCTCACTGAACACAAAGAAAAAACATCATGCTATTAATAATACATGAAACCCTATTAGGAAGGAGGCCAGAAAACTAAAACCGTTTATGAGGCAGAATCATCTTGATGTAATAATGTTGATAATAATAGCAACTTTTAATTAAGCAGGAGAATCAAAGTTCTGTTCTGCCACTTCTGTTTGGTTGATAAATCAATATTCTGCAAAATTTGACTGAGTCCCAAGTCACCCAAACACACATCAACAAAAATGTGTGTGTAGATATATAGTATCTCTCTCGCGCTCTCTCTCTCTCTCTCTCTATATATATATATATATATATATATATATATACATGCACACACACACAATTATTTTGTTTTTTTACTTTTTATGGTCTTTGAAAATGATTTTGTTCACTGCTGCAGTAGCCCTTAAGCTATATAGTTTATATCCTGCATAGGATATAATAGCAGTCCGGCTTCCAAAATTCAGGGCACTTTCCACATTCCCATACCATTAGTCAATTCAAGCTGAATGAACTAAAAATAATGGTTCAGTTGGTAAACTGTTAAGAACTTTCCTGCTCCTGGGTACGGTGCTCCTGTGCAGGCTTATGAGGATTGAATGTCTGCTAACATGGTTTCACTGCAGATAAGTTCCCTTCAGGGAAAGAAAACACTTCCACAGTATGTTTTTGTTGTTTAAACTATTTTTATGTACAACAACTATTTTAAGGCTATAGAAAATATTTTTTTATTGGCTGCCACATTACTTTAATGTACTTTTAAACATGAAAGCACTTTTTTATTTTTGTGGTTATTTAAAATTCCTTTTTTTGTGGAGAAACTGTGTTTAATATTCTTTTTGGGGCTAAAGAAAGTGGTTAAAGTGCTTTTCACTGTGTTTTATGTAGGAATGACTATTGCAACATGCTGCTAAGCTTCCTGGGAAACAAGAACCATTTTCAACTTGATCATGGAACAGACTATAAGTCTTTCAGTCAGACCTAACTCGAGCCGAAAAAAAAAAAAAGTTAACTAAGCAGTTTTATCCCCCACAGCAGGCTATTACTTTGACACAGCTGCAGGTGGGTGACTCTGTTGAGGCTAAAGACAATTCCTCGGGCCACTCATCTTTTTCCTCAGATCCCTCTGATGTTGTCCACCCCCACCATGGACTGGCTGTGGCTGTTGAGGTTCCCTTAGCAGCCAAGAGATAGCTACTTTTGTCTGGCTTGGCAGAAGGGGCAGGGAATGCACCCCTGCTTAGTCAAAATGTTGTGCCCATTCCTGAGGAAGCTGTTGCTGGCATACTAGGTCTGTTTGCCCCAACATTCCTATCAAAAAGAGACAGGAAACTAAACACTTAACTTCTCCTGTGTTAGTTTCTCTGGACAGGAGTAATTTCAGCACATGACTTGTACAGGCTATCGATCCTTCTTATAAGGTGGTTTCTGGTAAAAGAAAAAGATATTCCTCTTTTCTCAAGAATTTCAAAAAGTTGAATCTGGAGGGGAATACGAAGGGACAGCTGCAGGTTTTTCTCCTCAGGTTTCTGATTCAGACTCAGACAGCATGTTATCTGAATCTCCCTGTGAGGGATTCACTTTCTCTGAGACTATTTCCAGAACGTCCCAGTGTTTTCAGCGAGACAACACTAAGGTTTCTCAGTCCATCAGAAAATACTATGACCTATTACAACAGTAGTTCCCAGAACCTTTATGCATCCCCCAAGTGCTTTCAGAAGTGTCACAGTTCAACCTGCTGCTCCTAAGAAAGCAGGTAGAATGTGCTAAGTTCCTCAGTCTTTCAGCTTTTTATGCACTAGTCCAAGACCTGACCCAGTGGCTATAGCTTTAGTCAATCTAGCTGCTGCCAAGCATTTGTTAATTCTAATCCCTCTCCTTCTAAGGATGGTAAAGCTATTGATATGTTTGGGGGGGGGGGGGTAAATGCTTCTACTATTTTGACTTTTAACTTTGAAAAAATATATGTTTCTGCTACTTTGATTTTTAGAATTTTACATTGTTGAGCTCATATGATAAAGTTTATACTGACTAATTGTGAAAGTATGAGGACTATTATGGCTGTGGTTTCTTCTTGTGATGGAATAATCTGCTTTGTGTGATTTAGTTTATTCTATTTCTCAGATCAGTACTTAATGTTTCAAGTGTGTTTAAACCTGCAGATGCTGCTTCCAGGGCTGTGGACACTGGTAGTGTGCTCAGGAGGTTTGCCTGGCTGCATTCTCAGAACCTCCCAGATGATGTCAAAAATTAGATTTTAAATCCTTCTTTTGACAGAGATTTAGTTTGGTCTCATCTGCTGCAGTTATCCAAAAGTGTGATGAAAGAGCTGTTTATTTAAAGAATCTCTCAGATTTTTTAGCTCTCCTTCTCCAAATTGTCCTAGGGATTTTCTGTTCCCTCATACATTTTTGGCAAGAAACAAAATAAACAGTCTGAGGAGAGTGGTGGTAAATGGATATTTAAAAACCAATGGCAGGGAGGTTCTTAAGAAAAAGTTGGAACCCCACCAGAACAAAGGACAAACAAATATGGCAGAATTAATATTTAAGGGGCCTTGTCCCTTCCCTGTCTTGCCCTAGCAGTCCCTTATCTCTTGTAGAAAGCTTTAATCTCCATTTCTCTCTTTTGTAATGTATTGTTTCAAACAAATGGGTTCTGAAGCTAATCCAGGTAGGATATAGATGGTGATGGGAGGAAATTCCTCCTTTTCAGGGGATTCCTCCTCATCCGCCAGACCAGACACTTCTCCTCCCTCCTATCCTACACCACATGCTGTCTCGGAGGGTAATAGAAGTTGTACCTCCTTCCAAATTGGGGAAAGGATTTTAGTCAAGAATACTTATAGTGCCAAAGGAAAAAAGAAAATGTCTAGAGGCCAGTTCTGGATATTTCTTTCCTGAATTTGTTTCTGATAGTGCCAAAGTTAAAAATGCTTTCACTTCACAGCCTGTCACCCCTTTCTTCCTCATTTGACATTTTTATTAACCTTTGATTTAAAAGATGCATATTATCACATTCCTATTCATCCAGATTTCAGATGTTTCTTAAGGTTTAGTGTGTTGGGATCCCATTATCAGTCCTCTGCCTTACCCTTTGGGCTATCCACTGTTCCAGCTCAGAGTTTCAAGCTCCTGTCATAGTCCATTGCAGACTACCAGGTATCCACACTTTCCATATTTAGATGAGTTACTTATATTAGCAGTCATAGCCGGCTTTAGGCACCAGCGAACCCTGCGGTTGCTGGGGGCCCCCCTGGTCCTAGGGGGCCCCCAACCGTAGCAAGTTATCTTATCTTGATATATTGTAACATGTCTGTTAAACCAACAAAAGCTAGTAGAGCAATGCTGTATGCTTAATAAACCAAGTGGGCAATAATAACTCTTTATATCTCCTTCAAAATTCAAAGATCTTTAGTTATAATAATTGAGTTTTGTCAAGTAACAGACTTCGCAATTCCATTAAATATTTTGCTACTGACATAATGCCCCTGGCTTAGTTAAACCCTGCTGGTAGACATTCTGCCCAAGAAAACTAACAACATAGCCAGCTTTAGGCATCTGCAGTACCCATGGCTGCAGTGGGGCCCCTTAATCATCCTTGACTGTGTGGGGGCCCCACAAAAGCTACTGTAGACTGGGGAAAACAAGGAGAAAAAAATGAATTAATTTTCCATTCCACCCTTTAACCTTAATAGGACTGTGAGATGACCCTGTTAGGATAAAACTGATAATGAACATGAGCAGGGTAAGCACTAGAGGGATTAATCAGCAGCCCAGAGTAACTGATGTCAGTAACACCTTGGATACTAAGAAGAGCTGATGCTTATGATTGTCAGGCAGTTTAATAAGTACTGGCAGAACACCAGGTACTATTACTCCCAATTTCTTTGTTGAAGAATTCTGCTCAATAACAAAACTAATAGCAGATTAAAGGCCCAAAATGAGGAACACATTTTAAGTATTTCTCTACTTCACTAAAAAGGTACTAGAATAACACATTTTGCATCAAAATACATTTTTTGGACAGCAAGATGTATAAAACTGATGTCTGGATGTATTGACTGACTGTAATTTTGAATGATTTACCAGCAAATAAGACTTTTTTTAGGAAGGATGGAGCAAAATCATAAGGCAAACTCAGGGAATATTTGTGAAATCAGGGACAGAGACAGGTATCATTTACTCCTCAATGAGGTAAATAAAAGTGACTTACCCTGCTGTTTGATGACTGCTAAATAGCAGTCACTGATCTGGTGTGGCAATACCAGTGTTGCACAACGTGTTGCTATTTGCTGAAATAAGTACAAAACTAGCATTGCTCTCACTTATGTGTGTGTGTGTGTGTGTGTGTGTGTGTGTGTGTGTGTGTGTGTGTGTGTGTGTGTGTGTGTGTGTGTGTGTGTGTGTGTGTGTGACAATATCACTGATGTTTATCAGTGCACACATACAATAATGCCGGGGCACACACCTTATTCTTCTTGGTATCAGTAAAAAAATGCAGCTAAGAAGTAATCATATTTCAAAAGTAACATGCAGACACACAGATGTTCTAGGAATCTGGTGGGCCTCACTTCCCAGACTATATAAATGGATACCGGGGAGGGGGCTGCCTTATTCATCCTTGACTCTGTGGGGAACCCACAAAAGCTGTTTCTGGTTGAGGAAAAATGATGAGAAAAAAATGCTTCAGTTTTCTGATTACACTCTTTAACCTGAACAGGACTGTGATGTGACACTGTTGGGATAAAACTGATAAAGGCTTTTGATCTCAGTTTGCACCCATTCTAAAACCGGCCCTGCTTATATGTGAATGTACAGAAAATTACTGTAGGTTATGTGGGGGCTGGGGAATTGTGTGGTCATTGTTTCCTTCACTTTTCACAGACCTCAGAGGTGTACAAACAAAGTTGCTTTAGCTCCTGTAGGGGGAAGTGTACTCTCTAGAAGCAACAAAGTAGAACATTACTGCAAGCATTATTGTTTTTTTTTTCACTTTCCTTGCAATTACACATGAGGTATGTATACAGGTTGGTTGCTTTTGAGGGTTAGGGATGAATAGTGAGGCGTGTTATGTATATGTATTTCAGCAGTCACTTGAAATACTTACTGCTATAGTAATTTTTAAATATTTTAAATATTTAACAACAACATATTATAAATTTGCTATATACATTTTATACAATAAGCATTCATTTTTTTATTGTTGCTATCCATTATATATTTATTTATTTACTATATATTTACTATATATGTATTTTAATTATGTATTTTAAATATGTTTTTTATTGGTGTCAAGTGATTTTATACACATCTCCACATTGACATTGTTTAATTAATTTATTATGCCAATTAGTTAATTAATTAAGTGATTAAGAAATTATGTGTGTATATATATGAATGGCCCAGTTGTTAATTCTTTGTACTCTGATGATGCCCTGATGTTTGGGTGAAAGCGCTAAGTACTTTTTATTTATTTGTGTGGTTCAGTAATAAAGCAGGTTGATGCAGTTCACTGTGTGGGTTTTGTTTTCTTACCAGTTTACATTTTTTTAGTTGTGGGGTTCCTTACCACTCAGTGACTGCTTCTACTAGCTTTGTTTCGAGCTATATAATTTAATTTTATTTTATTTCCTTGATTTGGGTTTTATTACAATTTGTGTTTCCTTATTTTTCGGCCATTCAAGTTAATTTTTGTTTTTATATAGTTCGTTGTTTTTTATTTTTTGCTTTGCGAAGTTATATCCTGTATACGTAATTACTACTACTACTACTTTGGAGATATGGAGCAGTTACTTGTACAGCACCTCGAACTGGCACAGTGCCTTTTGAAAACATTGCAAGAAAGGGGAGAGAAAAACTTTGGTGATGCAGACGCTCTGGTTACAGACTCGCAGGAGCATTTACTTACACTACATTCTACCCCTAACACCAGCCTACACAAGCCGCCAGCTAGTAATGGTTCGGGGAGCCTGAGAGGAGGTGACGTTAATACAGGAAGTGCAAGGGTTATCGTTGCATCTCCCAGAATGGCTCAGAACACTAGGGACAGTCGTGGTGAGAGAGGCGAGACTACTGTTGGTCCTGCTATTCATTTTGAACGTAATTACACCGATTTAAAAGCTTTTCTGACTGCACTTACTTTTTCAAATGGACTACATACCAATGTTAGAGACATGGGCAGTTTAAATCAACAATTTAAGGATTTTGAAAAGATTCTAAGAACCTTTAAATCACTACAGATGGACAACGTATTTCTGGAGAGGTCGCTGGAATTGGGGCAAGTTCCCAAAGGACTTCGTATCTTTAAATTACCATTTGGTTTTACAGAAGGTACTGTGTTTTTTGATCAGTTATTAGAATTATTTGACAAAACAGGGTTGGACTTGATTAAGCTTATTATACGAAACAATAATTCTAAGCTAACAGTTTTGTCAGAACAACTTGTGTTACTGGATAAAAACATTAAACAGGATTTGCTTTTTGAGCACAACAAGTTCCGTTTGGAACAGATTTTTAAGTATTTGGACAAGTTTACTAGTAGGGGCTTAGATATTAAAAATGACAAATTACAACGTGATTCCTTTGATTACAAGAATAAAAAAGTGTTCTCTCATTTTAAGCAGTATAAAAGTATGAAACACAATGGCAATATAGGAGACAGAGTTGTGTATGATAGAGGTCAGGTGGTCACGGGTAATAATGATGAACAATCAGATACTTATAGAAATGGAAACAATCCTGATTATTGTGATTCTAACTATGTTGAAGGGCAACTCGATTTTTTAGAAGAACCGACTTTGAGAAGGTCGGGGAGATTATGCAACAGGTATGGCCCAGTACAACAGAACAGTTATTACAGGAACACAACACACAAGAACAATGTATGGTACAAATAGGAGCAGTAGATCTTAGAGAAGTTAACACTCTACATGACTCTTTTGGTTATGGCTATGATTTTAATAGTGATGTTTCTGTTACCTATTTGTTTAATAATGTTATTAACATTTCTAATTTTGATATACCTGATGATAGAGTACACAATTTGACCGCTGAGAACTGTTCTGACACCAATGATGTTCTTATTATTACCGAAGGTGGTTTTAGTGTTTATAACTACACCGACATACAGTTTGGTAATGATTTTTTAGCTCTTTTTAAAAGAAGTTTTAGAGTTGTTCCTTCTTTTAAACTTGACATAGGTAAAATTTTAATTAATTTAAAATTATACACTAGATCATTAAGTCTAAAAGTATTTTTTTCAAATAATCACTTGGTTGGTCATAGTGATACAGCACATCTGACATTAAAACGTAGCAGCACATTTATTCCACCAAGTAATCCCATGATTCTTATTTTTGAAAAACTTTGTGAGATTCAATTTAGAAAGGCTTTAAAGAAAGAAAATGTTATGACTGAGAATCTTACATCTGCTGAAAAATTTTGTCTTAAAGAAATTGCTACTTCTGACAATTTTAGAATTATGAAGCCAGACAAGGGAGGTGGAGTGGTTATTATGACTAACACAGATTACTATAACAAAATGACAATAATGCTGAATGACACTACTACATATGAAAAAGTGACAAAATATGAGATGACAAGGGCCTATATGAAAGTGGATTGGTTATTATATGAATATTTGATGGAAGGTATTATAACAAAAGATAACTATTGCTATCTAAATGTTGAATTCCCCATCACACCAACTATTTTTGGTATCCCCAAGATACACAAAAATATACAAAATCCACCTTTTAGGCCCATTGTGTCTGCAAAAGGGTCAAAGACCGAGGCCCTAGCATCCTTTATTGAAGCCAATTGTAAAAACATTCTTGTTAAACTACCACACATCTTAAAAGATTCCTGGCATTGTCTGGATCTAATTAGACAAAATAATGTCACGAATACTTCTGATTTAATTATGGCTACAATTGATGTGGTCAATTTATTTTCAGTTATTCCTCACAAGCAGGGTCTGGAAATGTTTGAAGCAAGCTTACTAAGTTATAGTGATATGGATGCTAGTAAATGTCGACTTTTAACTGATTTAATGGAAATTGTGTTAGACAATAATTTTATTTATATTAATGGTGAATTTTACAGACAAAGTACTGGTGTTGCAATGGGTGCCAGATGTGCCCCTATATATGCAAATTTGGTGTTAGCCAGATGGGAAAATGATTTAGTGTTTACATCTACATACTGGAAGAATGTTTCTCTATATCTGCGTTACCTTGATGACATTATTGTATTTTGGAAAGGTGAAAAAGCTGTATTGATTGAGTTTATTGAATATCTGGGGACGACATCTGACTTTCTTAAATTCACTAGTAATATTCAAGAAAAGCAATGTGAATTTCTTGATCTTACTTTGTCCTTTGATGGTGATGGTTTTCATTCAAACATTTTT
>NC_056737.1:148925284-148940284 GCF_019279795.1 Protopterus annectens | reverse complement strand
AGCTTGTAAGTAGACAGAATTGTGAGAAAAGTATTAGTGAGTGGAAGAGGGTAAGACAAAGAAGAATGCAGAAGTGGAAGTAAAAGAAATGATTTTAAGCAGAAGTAGACAGACATTGATGCACAAATCCACTTGTTTTTAATTGTGTTCTTTTAGTATTGATTTAAAAGCAGGATAGGAGAGAGCGCTTTGAATGTTTAGTGGAACGGAATTCCAGTACTTAGCAATTTTGTTTGAATAGAGGGAGTCTCCGTGGGTGTTATGAGACTGTGTAATTTTGAGCAGTGGTCTGCTGGTAGACCTGAGGGATCTGCTGGGCAGTCATTAGGGTTTTGAATAATTTTGTGGGTGAGGGTAAGTTGGTTTAGTAAGAGGTTTGGGAGTTAAAGTCAGTTTAGTTGTTTAAGAGCAGTGCAGTGATGAGCTTTATGAGGGAGATTTGCAGCAAATTTAGCTATTTTGTTGTAGTAGAACTCAAGGTTTTGGAAGTCAGTTTTTCATAAGTTGATGAAATTTTGTGAGCAATATAATAGAGTAGATAGAAGCTGAGATCTGACAGTGGCTAGCCTGGCTTGTGGTGTTAGATAGGGTTTTGCTGTATAGAGTACACGAAATTTGGCATGGACTTTTTGATTGTTTGGGATATATGACTGTCAAATTTTAGTCGGTCATCTATAGTAATTCCTAGGAGTTTGGCCTGGTTAGTTGGCTCAGTTTTAGTGCCATTTGTGGATAGGATAGAGAGGGGAGGAGAGTTGTTTTTGTTTGATCTGTCTGTGAGCATAACTAACTTAGCCTTTTTAGGGTTAAGAATGAGTTGGTGGCTAGTAAGGATTGAGTCAGTTTCCTGTAATGCTTTTTGCATTTTGTGTTAGAGTTCTAGGGGGAGGGGCGGACACAATAAGACTTGTGTCATCGGCATACTGTATGACTGAGGCTAGTTGGGTAGCAGACATAAGGTTATTTGTAAAGATGATGACAAGAAGGGGGCCTAATATGGACCCTTGGGGTACACCAGTGTTAGCAGTAAGTAGACAGGAGAGATTTTGGTCCCATCTAGTGGCTTGTTGCCTGCTTGATAGATAACTTTGGAACCATGTTAGGGTAGCTTGACTGAGGTTGCAAGTGGCAAGTTTGTTAAGAAGGAGTTGGTGGGAAATTGTGTCAAAAGCCTTTGACATGTCCAGGAAAATTGCACAAACTAGCTGACCATTGTTCAATCTCGACAGAACAAATCTTCCCGAACTTCCGAATCATGTGTTAATTTCTTGTGAAGATAAAAAGAAGGGGCAACCTGTGTCAAAGCTGACCATTTCCAAACAGTTGTCTCACACTATTATATTTTGTTATTCCCACCACAACAAAACTATTCCAGGTATGGTCAAGGCACATCCTACTAGGGCCTTGGCTTCATCTATGGCTTTTTGGAAAGGGTTGGGCTCTAGACATATTCTAAAAGAAACAACTTGATCCTCTGTGTATAATTTTGCCAAGATCTATAAAAATATACCTTTTGTTAGGTCTAGAACAGGCATTGCTAGGACCCCTCTCCTTCCACCACCAGTTACTATGGTAATCTACCCAAATAACTAAGGCTACTGCTGCAGTAGTCAATATGGAGAACATAGTACAGCTATATAAGTAAATGTATCATACAATAGATGTTCAAATGACTACTGCTCCAGTAGCCACAACTCCCTATATCCCCCTTGCTTTTTGGGTTTTTTTTATGCCAGGGTGTGGACATGTGTTTTTGGCTTTTATTGGCAATGACCTCTCAGGACTTGGCTTCCTCTCTGATTTGGCATGAAACTCTGAAGGACTTGGCACCCAAACCAGTCTGTTTAGAGAGCTCAGGTTAAGCTGACAGATGGTTTGGGCACATAAAAGATGCCCTGAAGCTTTGCAAGCTGGCCAGCTGCCATATTTTTGGCAGCATATAACCCATATAGCTTAGGCTACTGCAGCAGTGATCACTAGGACATCTACTGCTATCAAAAGTTTACTTACACAACTGTACCCTTATACTTCTTGACAGTGAAAAATTAATGAAGTGAGCCTAGATTCTCAATTAGTTGACTGAACAGAATATTTAAGTTTTAAAATTAATTTAAAGTACCAAACAATTAACTGCTTTAAAAGCATACAATAAAACCTGTTCTCTAAGATAGGGTAATTCCATCTGGTTTTCATTGAGGAAACAGCTGTACATCCTAGAGCTATTACCTGCTTGGCTCAAAGCATAATTATCAAACATCAGATTTCTTCCTTTTATGTCCAGGGAGTTTGTCGAAAAACAGCACAGTCTTCTCCTACTATTTTAAAGATAATTCAATAGTTTGGATGTTGTCAAAAGTTCAACTGGTTTGGTTCTTCCAGGGTTATTGATCAGTCTGATTGCTTATGTTTGGTCTAGCAGTATACTTTAAAGAGTCAAAGCAATGCACTCTGTCTTGTAGTTTTGGGTTTGAGTATTTTACGCTCTAAATGTATTCTCTTCAACCATGAGGAAATGTAAGTATTCTGAAAAAAGTTCTTGGTTGCCTCTGAAAAAAGGCTTCTGTGCATTATCAGCTTACCTTGTTAGTAAATAAATTAATTAAATTCCAAGTCTGAGTTATAATTCTATGTTGTTGTGAGCTTGCATGGCACCTCTGTGCTCCAAATCCCCTTAATAAACCTCACACACACAGAGTCCTACATCTTCTCCCCACTCTGGGCTATAATTGCTCAGCAATACTTCAATGCATTCACACATGCATCACAGTCAGCAGCATTACTTTCTGCACACACAGACCTTTCATCCCTACTCGCATTTCTCTTTGCTTATCTCCAATCTCCATAGGTCTATGCTGCCATGGAAACAATTTACATCTACCTGTTGCATGCTGTCAATTATTTTCAGTGTTCAAAACTTTAAATCTGTGTAACTCACACTCCTACCACCTTGTTGGGAACTAGATTTTAAAAACAGAAAATGTGTACAAAGACTCGGTTTCTGTTTCACTGGCGTGTGTATGCAATTATTCATCCTGATTACAGGAAACAGTGCGGCCATACAAATCTTTGGTTTAGAGCTCAGACATCTGTCAGTACGTCAGTATTCTGAGTCTCAGAATGAACTTGAGCCATCAGATGGCCATCTGGATAGGGAGTGTTTATGGATCACAATGGCAGCTGCTCTGCTTGGTGGGATGGCAAAGGAGTGATGCAATGCCTTACTGACCTTGGATAAATGCCAGGTGTTGAGCATCTGTCATCTTCCCCTGCAAAAGGAGAGTCTGCAGATGTGTTAAAGCAGCTGAAGTCATGCTGCAACATACTAATTTAGTATACAACCTTTAGTATTATTTTAATAATATATTCATACAGCAATAGCCAGTTGATGTCACTGAACAAAATGCTTCATACCCTGCTTTGCAAAGGTTTTATATTTTTCTGCACATTTTGTGTTGCTCTGGAAAGCTAAACTGGCAACAAAACTGATTAAGATCACACAAGGGAAACTATGCTTTGTTTCACCCTGCTTTGTTAGGTACTGAAACATCAAAGGAGGAAGATGGCCTGTATCCTTTTCTCATTGCTTCAATATTTCAGCACCGGCTTGATCACAGATAGTGTCCTATTCACAGTCTACTGGACAGATAGAAAAGAAAGAGAAAAGTTTGAGTTTTATGGGTGTTTTTTTCCTACTGTCTCCATGTTTTCCAAGTTTGTGCAATGTTATAGTCTAGTTAAAGTTGGGGTTGTGGGGTCATTCCAGCACATGGGGGATAAAAGGGGAAAATGTTTATATTTTTTGTGGCCTTAACAGTAGGCACTGTTTTGAACTTGTGACTTCCCAAGGTTTAACACCTTTTTATTTCAAATAAATATAGGTCAATTAAATTACACAACCTTATTCCTAGTGGATCTTTATTATAGTATTAAATGTGCCAATGGCAATAAATAATTATAGACATATTGTAGCAGTTTCTCAAAGCTACACAGCATGAAAATATACCTTCATGCCTTTGTAAGTAAGGAAAAACTCACCCACTATTTTTGGAAGGATAACTTTAATTGTTAGCCTTGTTCCATACAAATATGCTTATTCTGACATGTTAAGTTTTATAATGCAGTAAAATAGCTTCATCAAATGTTCATTTATTTCTCATTAAGCTTTTATCAAAATTAGAGTCACAGGAAGCTAGCACACATTCTTAGCAGTAACAAGGCAGAAAGTTAATTCTGAACAGGATACAGATCAATTACAGGACAAGCATGCATGCATAGACACAAACATGTATATACACAGGCATATATACACATGTACATGTATACACACACACACACACACACACACACACACACACACACACACACATATATATATATATTCATGTGTCCACACACAGAAGCACGTAGACAAACATTCACACACACACATCCAGTGGGAAATTTAGAATGTCACCAGTCCACCTTCTGTATGTCTCAGAGTTATAGGAAGAAAAGCAAATATCCAGGCAAATAATGTACAGGAGAACATGCATATGTCACAAAGAAGCAACCCAAGCCACAAATTAAACACAATCTGGGAAGTGGTGTATTAAACTATGGGGCTATCATGAATGTTTCATTTTCAGACAAGGAGTGTTGTTCTTTATAGTTGTGAAATATACACTAAAAGAAAGCTGCCAGAAACTGCCAATGAGACTCAAAATCTAATCAATCAAACATAAATTATCTATAATTCATCATCTGAAAATATGCATAACACATTGTGGCATTGTTGTTTTAGTGCTGGGATGTTTACTTTTTAGTGTAAGTGTAATAAGATACAGATCTGATAATATCAACATGAACTGGGTGGTATGTGCATGAACTGGTTACCTCTCTCACACTAAATACAATGGTAAAGTAATTCACAGGTAGTAGCCAGTTATAAAATGTGACTTAAAGGTTTGTAGCCTGAAATTTGAGTTGTGTTCATGTCAACATACCCTCCAAGCATTCCTGAAAATGTGCATTAAATAACTTTCCAAACCATTTCCCATATATTAAGGCTCTAAATCAACACATGTAATACAGCAGCCCAGTTGAAGTTCTCTCATTTCACCCATTCCTAAGTCCTGTTCTATCCCATATGACTACTATACTATTTCTATAATCTGTCCTGTTACTAAAATAAAAAAATAATAATTTATGACCACATCTGCAAATATAGCCTCCTCATAAACCCACTACATGGTTTTGGTGGGGCCATAACAATTTATACTGTCACAGACAGAATCTTCTCAGCTATGACAATAGAGTAACTAGCAAGGATGGTCTTCACTGACATTTACAGAGCATTTGAAAGTATACACCATTCCCTTCTCCTTTATTAAGTGGACAAAGGACACTCTACTCTGGTTTAGGAATTACCTCACTAAAAAAACTTTAAAGTCAAAGTTGGTACTCTGCAAACTGATTCTGGTTCCTTCTCTGTTAAAGACCCTTACAGGTCTATCCATAGGGCTGTCTTTATTAATGACATTTCCATTTCTAACCCTTTAGGCAAAATAACACTTTATGCAGATGTCATCATCTTATACAGAACTGGACCATTATCTTCTTCAGTCCAAATTGCCCTTCAAAAGGGCTTCACACCCATCCTTATGTTGCTTACCCAAAGAAAACTTACTTTTAATGTCAACAATACTGTCAACAGTCATGTCAAAGGGATTGTGACACCCCAGCACTGTCCCAGTAATCAAGGAGCCTCAATCCTCACCACTGGCAACAGTGGGGGACATACACAATGGGCGGATGACAAGTACACACAGAGTAAATTGCAATTTCCCTTAAAAGCACACAGAGATCATAGTCAGTCTGAGGCTGGTTTCTCACTCTTTCTCCAGATCCCCAATAAGACTCTCCACTTGCACAGCTATGGGGTTGAGAACTCAACTGAGTAGCCAAGCCAAGACCTCCAGCACCCTCTCTGTCCAACCAGTGCTTCATGTCCCTGCCCAAGTAGCTGACACACACACACACACACACACACACACACACACACACACACACAGACACACACACACACACTTTGAAATTTGATTTATATACAAACACACACACACCTGTGAAAGGCTGGCACAGGTTTAATAGCTATGCCCTCTTCTGCCCAGACTGTAAGGTAGTTCCAGCTGTCACCAGCCAACTCTTTATCAGCTACTCTAAGGCTCTCAAAGGGTTCCAATCCTACTGTGTAGTCTTACTAATAATACAAATGGTAGTCTGACCAAAAGCAAGGCTATTTAGGAGTAGCCTGTACAGTGCCACCAAATACATATGCAAGTACCCTAAGAGCTTAAATGTGTCTCACAGATATCAGCCATAAAGACAGGTTTAATATATTTAATAAATAAATAGTAAAAGAACAGGACAATACTCAGTAAGTAATCAGTTACGTCAGAGTTCAAAATCACAGGAAAATTTTAAAACAATATTGCAGGGCAGTCTCAAATAAGTAAAGAAAACATCTAAGTCATTGTTTACTATATTCCTATCTGAATCTAATAGACTTATTGTGTCCTAAAAATGTACTTACAGCAAGGCAAGTGCAGATGGTGATGATGAGTGGATGTTCTTGCTAGGTCAAAGACAAAACACAAAATGCACAGTCTCTCTCTGATAGAGTTCTTAAATTAATATCAAATATTACTGCTGGGTTAGCTTGGATGACATCACATTTGTCACCCGACTTTAGTTCCCAAGATAAACCCCCATTGTCAGAAAGTACAAGCATTGTTAGCATCTCCCTGTGAAAAATACATGTCTCTCAGATGTTTGCAGATCCTGGAAGCCATAAAACAATAAAACACTTCTACATCTCAACCTAGTAATTACTTCTCTTTCAAGGCAATACAAAAAACTTCTAGCTCTAGACATTGTGTCTGCACTGAAACTGAGAGATAACTTTTATAGCACAATCGTAAAACAATTTAATTTCAACTTATTTTCTTGAAGATTTGCAAGTTAACCCTCTATGTTTTAGTTTCTACTATTAAAAACATATATATTTGCACAGGTATGTACTTTATACACATTTCTGTTATTTTCTAGTAGGGTACACTGTGGACACATCCTTGAAGCTCAGTACTGAATGAACCCTGTTCAACACACACTTCTGTACCTGTAGTTAAATATACACATCACCTATAGTTCTAATACATTTGTAAGACAAGCATATGAATCATGTTGATATTCACAAATGACATATGATTATTTACAAAATTCCAGATAGCTCGACTGACAGTATTTCCCTATGTCACACCCCCCCCCCCTGAAAATTCAAGCTAGTTTTTCAAATGACCCCCTGAGAAACCTTGCTTGAGAGGGTTGGGCCTATCTGGAAATACCTTACCTCTTTCTCTGTCTTGAGATTCCAGCTGCCTTGGCATTGCTGACCCCAGTACAGTGCTGCACTGTCCCATCATATACCTGCAACCCTAGGCTCCACCATAGTAATTTGTGATTTGCGTGGCTGGCTCCCTGTAGCCATAGATCCACCTCAGACTCCTCCTGCCTTGTACTGCAAATACTTAGCACAAGGGCCTCCCTGTCATGGTAAGGTTTCATCATGTTAACATGGTACAATTTATGCCCCTGCCTCCTGCCTAGCAGTTCTATCATGTAGTTAACATCACTGACCTTCCTTACCACCCTGAAGGGTTCCAACCAAGCTTCCTGTAGCTTGTGGTGTCTGACAGGAATGAGAACCATAACCTGCTGCCCCACAGCATACTCTCTAGCTCGAGCATTCCTATCATACCAGACCTATTTTTGCTGCTGGGATTCTGTCAGGTTCTCCTGGGCCAAGCCCATGTGTTCCCTGAGCCTTGTCCTGAGGTTTAGGACATATGCCACAACAGACTCCTTGTGAGATTCACACTCACCTTCCCACTCAACATCAATCAAATCTAGATGTCCCCTCACCCTATGCCCATACAGCAGCTCAAAAGATGAAAAACCTGTGGATTCCTGGGGCATCTCTCTGTATGCAAACAACAGATGGAGCAAACATATGTCCCACTCCCTCGTAAACTGGTTTGCAAATGCCCATAACATCATCTTGAAGGTAGAGTTTAAGGTCTCAACAAGACCATTAGTCTGGAGATGGCAGGGGTGGTCTTTAGGTACTTCACCCCACAGTACTTCCACAGACAAACCAGCAGGTCTGACATGAAATTGGCACCTCTGTCAGTCAGTATTTCTTTTGGAAAACCTACCCTGCTGAAAATCTCTAACAAAGCATTTGCCACCTTTTCTGCCTCAATGGAGGACAGAGCCACCACCTCAGGGTATCTGGTAGCATAATCTACTACCACTAGGACATACTTTTCCCTGTGGAACTTGGGGTACTCAGAGGCCCTGCAATATCCATAACTACCCTCTGAAATGGCTTATCAATCACAGGAAAGGCATCAATGGTGCTTTTACCTTGTCTCTTGTCTTGCCTACCTTTTGGCACTGCTCACAGGTACTGCAGTACCCTGTTACATCTCTGGAAATCCCAAGCCAATAGAAGTTCTGCATAATATGTCTCTTTCTATGTTTTATGTCCATATGACCTGCAAAGGGAATATCATCAGCTATGGCTAGAAGTGCCAGATGGTAGGCTCTGGACACTACCAACTGCTGTATTCTCTCAACCTGCAGCCCTCAGGGGTCCACTCTCTATACAGTAACCTTTTGTCCCAGTATATAGATTCCCTTTTCCTTGAAAATCAGGTGCCTCATTAGCTACCTCTCTCAGGCCTTGTAATGTATGGTCTGAGAGCTGAGCCTGTCTCAACTCTCTCTTGGTAACCCTTCCCAGCTCCCCTTCCACAGGATGTCTGGCATCATCTGACAGCGGTGCCTCACTGTCAGCCTGGGTACTACTACTCACCTCTGCCCTTGTAGTCACTCTGTCCAAGGGAATGTCAGTACCCACAAGCAGCTGTGGCTCACCTTCAGTCTCACTGCTACTGGGTAGCTTCCTCCCTGAAGTAACCACCTCACTAGTCCTGGCTGCAAGTGTGCGGTCTGTCATGCTGCCCCCAGGCTACCAGACTCACACGTTTGTCTCCAAGCTTGACTGCATGTAACTGGATGCACACAAGGTACTGCATTATCAACATCATTCCCTATCAGGACATCTGCAGGGATATCCTCAAACACACCTACTTGCTGGCTTCCATTTCCACCCTACCAGTCAAGGTGAACCCTAGCCAAAGGTATTTGGAATGGGGTCCCTCCTAAAGCTCTGACTGGAGTAGACTGCCCAAGCAAGTAGTGCTCCTCTTTGACCATTGCAAGCTTCACAATGGTTAGGTCAGAGGCTTTGTCTCTCTTAGCAGTGACCTCTTTCCCATTTACTATGATAGGATATGCCCTCTTGTGGTAGTTTGGTACCCTTGTTGTCTCAAGACAACTTACTGCTGGCATTTTGTCATTCCACTTACTGCCTTGCCCACCTTTTGTTCCCCACCTTGCCTCAGTGGACATGTATATGCAACATGGCCCCACTGGTTGCATTTAAAACATTTAACCTTTGGTCCTGGATGTGTACCTGAATTAGTGGCTTCCCCTGTTACTGGTGGACTCTACTGAAGTGGTCTAGGCTGCCCACCATGGGTTCCCTTAGACCCATGAGCAGCACTGTGTATCCCTTTCCTGTGCAGGAATGCCCAGCTTGCTAAGTATAGGTCTCCATTCTTCTCCAACTCATCTGCAGTATTGCATTACCTATCAGCTAACCAGTTTTTCATGTCCTCAGGCAAAGTGCTAAGGACTTGTTCCCCTCACCAAAAGGTCAGCCAGCCCCTCAAAAGTGGTGACCTGACATCCATTCACCCACCTATAAAAATAAGTGCTTAGTTCAGCAATATATTCACACACCCTTTCATTTGCCTTGCGTCTATACTCACAAAACTTTTTTCCTATAAGCTTCAGGTGTTAACTTAAAACATTCTAACAAACAGTTTTTGACTGCATTTTAATTTAAGCAATCAGTATCAGACAATTTAGAAATAGCAGTTACAGCTTTACCATGGAGTAAGGGAGTCAGGAGCCAAACCTAGAGCCCTTGGTCAACATTATACTGTTTACATACCCTCTCAAACATATGAATGAAACTATCAAAATTATCCTCCTCTGTAAATTGTGGAAACAATTTACTGACCTTTGCTGCTTCTGGGGTTTGGTTACTCCCTTCCCCATTACCTCCATGATGCTGGTGAAGTGTCAGCATTTCCTTAAGAGCACACAGAGATCACAGTCAGTCTGGGGTTGGTTTCTCCCTCTTTCTCCAGATCCCCAATAAGACTCCCCACTGGCAAAGCTATAAGGTTGAGATCTCAGCTGAGTGGCCAAACCAAACTCTCCAGCACCCTCTCTGTCTAACTAGTGTTTCCTGTCCCTGCCCAAGTAGCTGACACACACACACTTTGCGATCTGATTTACATACAAATACACACACACACACACACACACACACACACACACACACACACACACACACACCTGGGGAAGGCTGGTACAGTTTTACTAACTATGATGCCTTCTGCCCAGACTATAAGGTATTTCAAGCTGTCACCAGCCAACTCTTTACCAGCTACTCTAAGGCCATTAAAGGGTGTCCAACCCTACTGTGTAATGTTACTAATAATCCAAATGGTAGTCTGACCAAGAGCAAGGCTATTTAGGAGTGGCCTGTACAGTGTCACCAAATACATATGCAAGTACTTAAATATGTCTCACAGATATCAGCCACAAAGATAGGTTTAAATATATTTAGCAACAAATAGTAAAAGAACAAGACAATACTCAGTAAGTAATCAGTTACATCAGAGTTGAAAATCACAGGAAATATTTAAAGCAACATTGCAGGACAGTCTCAAATAAGTAAAGAAAACATCTAAGCTATACTTTACTATATTCCTATCTGAAAATAAAAGAGTTACTATGCCCTAAAAACTTTCTTACAGCAAGGCAAGTGCAGATGGTGATGATGAGTGGATGTTTTTGATAGGTCAAAGACAAAATACAAAATGCACAGTCTCTCTCTGAGAGTTCTTAAATTAATATCAAATATTACTGCTGGGTTAGCTTAGATGACATCATTTTTTGTCACCTGACTTTAGTTCCCAAGCTAAACTCCCATTGTCAGAAAGTACAAGCGTTTTTAGCATCTCCCTGTAAAAAATACATATCTCTCAGATGTTTGCATATCCTGGAAGTCATAAAACAATAAAATACTTCTACATCTCAAACTTAGTAATTACTTTTCTTTATAGGCAATACAAAAAACTTCTAGCTCTAGACATCGTATCTGCGAATGCACTGAAACTGAGAGATAACTTTTATAGCACAATTGTAAAACAATTTAATTTCAACTTATTTTCTTGAAGTTAACCCTCTATGTTCTAGTTTCTACTGTTAAAACATATCAATTTGCATAAGTGTATACTTTATATATATTTCTGTTATTTTCAAGTAGGGTACACTGTGAACAAATCCTTGAAGCTCAGTACTGTATGAACCCTGTTCAGCACACACTTCAATACCTGTAGTATAATATACATATAACCTATAGTTCTAATACATTTGTAAGACAAGCATTTGAATCATGTTGATATTCACAAATGACATATAATTATTTACAAAATTCCAAGTAGCTGGGCTGGCAGTATTTCCCTATGTCACAGTGATTCTCTCTGGCTCCCAACAAACACTTAAAACTGCTTCCTCACTGTTGATCACTACCTGGAGTAACCAACCAATAGGTATTGTCAAAATAGTGTAAATACCTTGGTGTAATACACTCGCTTTCAGAAAAAGAAACATTTACACTCTGGTTCAAAAGTTACTACCCAATTGAAATATATTTATTCCATTTCAAACCACCTCACTAAAGAAGCCGAAAAATCTCCGAAAGGAATTTATCCTAAGGCTAGAATAGCCCTGCCATAACTACCCTATGTTCTGCATGTAACACTTCTAAAATGCAAAACAGCAATTAATGGTATATGTAGATTCATTAGTCTTTTACTCCAACGTTTACATTACTGTCTTACCCAGCAAAAGGAAAACTAGCGTCCAGTCACAACCCTTACTTTTATGTCACTAATAAACTCCAAATAAAATCCTCTTCAGGTGAAAAACTCCATAAGTAAAATCATCCCCGATAATAAAAATCATCTCCCAAGCATACCTCCAGCAACGTACTGAGTACTTACAGTTTAGAAATCAACTAATAGCGTACCTAAAAGTCGTATACAAGTTTTTTTTATATATACAAAAGCAAAATCTTCACCTCTCAGCTATTCTCCTCCATTTTGTTCTTATAGTCATACAAGCCATAGCTCCTAAAAATCCCTATGACATAAGAGAGGACCTTCCCTCTATTGTAAATATATACATTTAACTCATAATTAATCTTCCTGTAGTAATACACTAACTATTTCTGCTCCAATCAAGTACTCACTGTACTAATCAATATCTCTTAGGTTCATAGGTTCATAGGTTCATACTAGGCTATCTGCCCGAGGGCATTTACAAGCCTAGCCCATCGTTTTGTGGCTTACGCCACCCCTTTAGTATGGGGAACTATACCCATTATTTTGCTGTGCCTCTGTCGAGCAGTGACACTGAGGTAATCCCTGGGGTATATCTGCGATCTCCCATCCATTGGTCAAGATTTCTCTTGAACAAGGCCAGCGAGGTGCTCTGCCTCACATGATTTTGTTCCACAGCATAGAGTCTTTGGGTGATGAATCTATCCTCCAGCACGCCCTATTAATAGCCGTGTCAAGGTTTAAGTCTCCCGCCTTGTGGCTCTGATGGATCTAGATTTTTGAGGTGAAGCATATTCATCAAATCTGGGTTTGACATGGCCTTGTATGTTAGGCAAAGGTCACCTCTGAGGCGACTGAATAGAGCTGGAGTTCTTTCAGTCGGGCAGCATAGGACAGATTTTGAGACCCTTTATCCTTTTGGTGAGGAACTTTGTGGCCTCTCCAGCTGCTGCAAGTGTCGGGTCAGATACATTCCGAATGGGGCATTGTACTCAATCATTGGTCTGATGAGTGATGAGTAAAGGGAGACTATGACCTCCCTTGATCTAGATGAGAATCCCTTCATGATAAGGTGGGCAATGTAGAAGGTCTTCCTAACTACTTTAGCTACATGGGTGTCGAATGACAGACTACTATCAACCTGGGTCCCCAGGTCCCTGATAACTTCTTCTGTGCTCAGTGGATTGCCACCTTTGCTTTACCCATTCCCTTCATAACTTCTCTGTCTTTAGTTTTCAGGTCTTAACTCTTTCATTTTCTGACTCCATTTCCTCTTCTGTAAGAAATTTTCGGTACAATTATCACTGCACTTATGAATCCTTAGTACTTTAAATAATTTTAAATTGTTGATCTAAAGGTTTTATCTATGTATACTTCTTTAATCTCTGAACTATTGTATTTGAATCTTTTTGCTGCACCCAGGTTGTGGTTGAAAAGAATCCAAGGATCAGCCCACCCACTGGAGTATGATCCTCAAAGTGTATTATTGGCTGCGTTTGTTTATTTTTTTTTTATTTTTTTTTTTTTTTTTTGGAATAGTGAAAACTTCATTATCTAAGAGAGTAATGTAGCCTGAAATGTGTAGCTGTTTGTATTAATACTGTCTGCATCCATGGCTCCTAAAAAGTGCTTGTTATTCAATGCAACAGTTTTAAAATATTCCTCTCTAGTGAGTTGTTCTGAAAACTGCAGATGCATTTGCTTACTTCAAGAATTTATGCAAATAAAATGTAATTTTTACACAGTGAATTAAGAAAATAAGGATGGAATGCATGAGTGGTTTATGTTTAAATGTGTTTTTGGTTTCTAGTGATGATAACTAAGGAGCTTAAAACAAAACAAAACCATCATGAAGAAGGTAAGGTTATTTTAATATAATAGCGGTAACTAAACCTTATTTTAATATAAGGTTTAGTTACCACTAGTGCAAGAAAGTAATTTTGTCAGGACTACGAGTGGAGTTTGCATTGTCTCCTTATATTCATGGGGGTGCTCACCATGGTCTTTAGGTTCCTTCACATCCCAAAGACATGCAGGAAGGTGAACCACCCACAGGAAAAGAGAGAGAGAGTGTGTGTGTGTGTGTGTGTGTGTGTGTGTGTGTGTGTGTGTGTGTGTGTGTGTGTGTGTGTGTGTGTGTGTGTGTGTGTGAGACTGAGGATAGAATACGAGCCTATGACTGTCCAGGGCTATTTCCAGCATTACAGCTATTGCTTGCCAGGACAGACTCCAATTTCCAGTGACCCTGAAAAAGATAAAGCAGGTTTTATGTATGGATAGATGCACTTGCTTTTGTATATGAACAATATTTGTATATAATAAATGGTATGGAATGTTTATGTTTTTCAGAAACTGTCTTCTTCCTGGTGAGATAACAGATGTAGGGTATCAGCTAACATGGATGGAGCACTAGACTTTGGCACCCAGATATCTTTTACTTAAAGAAATTACATCAACAGATAACTTGCAGTTTTACGCAGGATTACATACTTGCTTGATATGGCAGTATGTCTGTGCCATATCTCTCAACCTATCAATGGAAGATGGGACAGATGTAAAATATTGCTCCTATGAACTTAGAAAGTTGTTAGAATGACAGAGTTTTCATTATTAAATATTTTCTGAACGCTATGAAGTCTGAAACTCAAATGACTGCCATTCTTTAGTATTATTTAGTGACTTCATTTCTTTTTGATTTGCCACAAAACTGCAAATTTTATGAGGATCAGGCCAAAAATAAGAGGCAAAAATCTGGACATTATGTATAAATCTGGACAGTTGAGAGGTATGGCTCTGTGCCCAGATTAAAAAAAGAAAGAAGAAGTATATTTTCTCAATGAACTTGTGTTTACTCTATTCCCCAAAATTAAATGTCTTAAAAAATGAAACGTTTTAGAATAAAACAACCTCTCTAGAA
>NC_056737.1:148884593-148924784 GCF_019279795.1 Protopterus annectens | reverse complement strand
ATATGTTCATACAGTATAAAGAGGCAGAGTTAGTTGTTCTCAACACCCACGTTCATAGGGACATTCTGCCTCCAGGAGAGAAACAAAACAAGTCAGGACAGGGGTGAATTTACAGGCACCTATCTAATCATCATGGTTTACTTAAAGCAAACAAGGGTGTCTTTCTATTTTTTATGCAACATATTCCAGAGATGATGAAAGAACTGGGTAATAAATTTGTTCTTTCAGCATGTCTTAGTTGCTTTGTGAAGGTGAAGAAGACCAAGGAGGGTTGAATCCTTACTAACACAGAATAGTAGATACAAATCACCAATCAAGTGTCTATACGAGACAGAGTATAGGGATACAGTTTCAAGTCTGTTTAACAAAGTATTGACTGGGGCTGTTTTGGACAGGTAATCATTTTAGTTAGGAATATGTGTGATTGTGTTTGGACACAGGCATACAAAATGGGGCATTATATTCCATAACCTGCCTGATCAGCATATAGTACAAGGGAATGATATATATGTATATATTTTTTTTTTGATGAAATACCCTTAACTGTTAACTGGTATAGATGGAAGGATTTCCTGACCACTGTTGCTGCATGGTGCTCAAAAGATAAGGGGCTGTCTACAAGGGTGTTGAGATTTCTGATGACCGTATCATTCTGGAGTGAGCTGATGTCTATAATGTAAGCTGTTGTCATGCTTTGTTTGCCAAAGGTGACAATGCTACACTTCTTATAAGCCCATTTCCTAATACACACACACACACACACACACACACACACACACACACACACACACACACACACACACACAGCAAGCAAATAACTTTATTTATTTATTTATTTGTTTATTTATTTATTTATTTATTTGACATCTGTTTACCAGGGATGTTTGATTGGACTAAAAGTCCATTTTCAGAAGTGGCCTGGGGAGAAAAGCTCTAAGTACAATTAAACATGTGGTAACTTAGTTTCAAAACAATATATGACAAATAGCAAGAATTTAGTATAGTTAATAAATAACAGTTTTCAATACAGTATGTTCAATAAAGTGTAAAATATGATTCCAGGTACAATTCACCAAGAGACAGTTAGATTTCAAGGTAACTTTAATAACAGTCTATGCAGTGAAGCATTGATATGGTTAATTCAGAGCAATGTCTTCAATACACTACTGTACAAGTGGGCTGTTTTTATGGAGGCCCAAGGCACAAGAGAAAAGAGAACAAAATGTCTGAGGTAGACAACATTGATATACTTGCATGAATAGTAAACAAATGTTTGTTATGCAATAAAAGTAAGCCACTGTTTGTTACACATAGAGAAATAATAGGCATTTGCATAGAGTGTCTCATGAGTAGGTGTTAAACTGTAGAGGGAGAAGAGGTGAAAAAGGAGGTATAGAGTGTGAGGAGTGGGGAGGAGATTGGAGGGAAGGTACGGAGCAGTGCATGAGCAGAGTCAGTTATAGCTTAGGTGTTTCTTGGGGATACTTTTAAATTTGGTTGGGTATGCGGTATTTAGGATGGGTTGAGGGATGGTGTTTCATATCTTGGAATTTTACTAGAGTATAGGGAGTCACCGTAACTGTTATTTGATTCAGTGAATTTTAGTAATAATTTATTAGATGAGCTTAAGGGTGTATTATTGGTGTAAGGTTGTACAGGATTTTGAAATGAAGGGCACTTGTTGGGTAGGTATATGAATGTATGGGCAGTTATTATTTGACTGAGAGATAGTAGGTTGGGTAGTTCTAGCCATTTTAGTTGGGGAGAGCAGCACAGTGGTGGAAGTTTGAGGCAAATCTGGTAATTTTGTTGTAACAGTCCTCAAGTTTAATTAGGTTAGTTTTTCAGGTGTGTGACTATGGGGAGCATATAGTAGGGTAGACACTAGCTGTTTCCTTGCAATTGATTGTCTGGTGGTGTTAGTTAGAAATGACTTCAATCTGTAGAGTGAGCCTAGTTTTACGTGGACCTTTTTGATGACATGTGCTAGATGTTTGTCAAATCGCAGGTTGTTGTCAATGGTGACTTGAACTAGTTTGGTATGTAAGACTGGTTCAATGTTGGTTTTATTGGAGGAATATATGTGGAAAATGGGATTGCATTCAGTTGATTTATTACTGGAGAAAATCATTAATCTAGTTTTGTTTGGATTGAAAATTAGCTGGAGAGATAGGATTCAATGTCTGTGAATGATTTTGGGGTTATATTTTGGAGTTGTGAGAGTGAGGGTGCAGAGCAGATTAGAGAAGAGTCATCCGCATATTGAGCAATGGTGGCAAGGCAAGTAGCAGTGTGGAGTTTGTTTGTAAAGATAGTAAAGAGGAGTGGTACTAGGATTGAACCTTGTGGGATACCAACCATGAGGGGTAATAGGGAGGACAGTTTGTTTTCCACTAAACAGCTTGTTGATGGTCAGGCAGGTAGTTAGGAAACCAATATAGGGCTGTTTGGGTTAGGTTTAGGGATTAGTGTTCTTTGAGTAGAATTTGGTGGGAAACAGTGTTGAATGCTTTGGACATATCAAGAAAGACAGAAGAAACATGTTGTCTATTATTTGTTAGTTGGTTTATTGTATTAGTGAAACTAAGTGGGGCAGAGGTGGTGTTGTGTCTGGGGCAGAAACCATGTTTGGAGTTGGTTAGTAGGTTGTTGCATAGTAGATAGTCCAAAAGTTGGGAATGTATACATTTTTTAAGCATTTTGCCTAGTGGGGATAAGATGACAATAGGTCTATAGTTTGAAAGTTCAACTGAGGTGCCACCTTTGTGCTGAAGTATGACATAGGAAGTTTTCCAGATTTTAGGGATATATTGCTCATTAATGGATTAGTTGATCAAGAGAGAGATGGGGTAGGAGACAGCATTAAATGGTAGATTAAGATATTCAGTTTTCAGCCAATAGCAGCAAGAGATGTGGGATTCAATTTATTTAACAATCTTCTTATGGTGCTTGTTTCTATAGGTTTTAAAGAGAAAGAATTGGAAGTTCCATCTGTTCCTGTTGGAATACATGGGGACATTTTCTTGATTTTTCACTAGGGATAGTATAGAGTTGATTAAGTATGAGTTAAACTGAGTAGCTATGCTTTCTCTGGTATTTGTGGTGGAGGGGGTTAGTGTTGAGGATTGTCCTAGTTGTAACAGTTGTTTGACAGCACCCCAGAATTTTTGGGGAATATTATGGTGTTGTTGTTGCATCTTAGTATAACAGATTTTTTCATCAGACTTAAGTTTTTTGGATTTATTTCTTAGTTGACAGTAGTAGTCATGGGTGGCTAGGTTTTTGTTTCTCTGATATTTGGACCAGGCTTTATCTTTCTGTTTGAGTACCTGTTTGGTATCCTTTGATAGTCATGGTACGTATCTTGGTTTGACTTGGACCTTTCTGAATGGTGCTAGATTGTTCAGGATATCAAAGAACTAAGAAATTTGTTGTTAAAGTATTGAACAGTAGAGTCTTAACTGGAGATTATTTAATGAGGACCAGTCACATTTAAATGTATCAGAAGAGAAGTTTTTCTTGTTGCAAATTTGCTTAAATATTGGAATTTGTGGGGGGCTTAGACGCTGTCTAAGTAGATAGGTGGGTAGGTGATTGCTAAGGCTGTCTAGGAAGCAACCCAAATTATGTATCACTGAGGGCTTATTAGTTAGGATCTATTCAGGTACAGACTGTCCTTTATTGTGCTTATTTATCCTTATTGGTGATTGTGTTATTTGGGTAAAATCATGCAAGTTTATAGTGTTACGAATATACGACCACAGACCAAAGAAAATAGACAAGGACCACAAACAGGCTAAAAGTCCATATGTATAAACCCAAACATATTTAATCCAGAGATCCAAAAAAGTAGCGACAAGCAGAAAACAGTAAAACTCTAGAGCCTTGGCTATACCGCCTTCAAGGAGTATAAAAAACAAAAAAACTAAACATCTTTATATAATAAGAGCAATTAAATAATTAAACAATTAAATACATAATCAATTAAATAATTAAATCAAATTAGATACCTCCATTTACATTCAGTGCTATGACCTAAAGGAATTGAAGTGTTATATTTTAGAATATAGACAGATTCCTTATACAGCAATTTCTGTTGAAGTGCAACAACTTCACAATACTTCAAAGATATATATTGAAGAACAGTACCCTGTAAACCAGATGGATCACCACCATGTCATAATTTAAAATGTAATGCAGTAGGGCTCTCAGTTCTAAGCTTTTTAATATCCCACAAATGTTCTTTTAACCTGTGTTTACATGCTCTCTTACTTTCACCCACATAATACAAATTACTGGGATTCTTGAGCATATAGATAATACTCTGTATATTACAAGTATACCTGCCACGGGTTTTAAAACTCACTCCATTAATCTTAGAAAAGTTTTTTTTTTTTTTTTTTTTTTTTTTTTTTTTTTTATAAACGGACAACCAGAACAACCACCACAGGGGAAAGTACCTAATTGGGAGGATTTTTACTTATAAAACCATTGTGTACCTGGAAGTTACTATGCATTAACATGCCACTATGCTCCCTGGTTAAATCAAGCCACTCATGCCCTGATGTACGTGAGGGATAGCACCTGAAAAACCTGGAAAAAAAAACAACTCACCTTCAAACCTATAGGGAGCACCGCAACTTAACCAAAAAAAGGGTCATTCTAGATAAGTAAAATTTTTACCAGAAGCTACTCAATAACCCACACTCCAACCTCTCAAAAATTCTGGCATTCTGTAAACAAACTCCTACATCCAGGTAACCCTTCATCACCCAACCCCTGCCCCAGCAGCTCCTCCTGAGAAGCTGCCACCTTTCTTATTTCCTTCTTTATAGAATCAATCCAAAAGATAACCAAACAAGACAATAGTATCCCCATCCAGTAACCCCACAACTTCCCTCCCAACTTATTTCTCGCTTACACCTGTCCCAATTAATTACATTAGGTCATTTCTCAGTAAACTTAAGCCATACTCACCATCAGCTAATAGTCTACCCCCACCCATTTCTGAAACATGCTGCCAATTCAATTTCTTACCCCATCTCCATACTTATAAACAGATCTATCTAAGACAATACAGTCCCAAATGTCTGAAAAAGCCTATGTTATACCACTTCACAAAGGTGGTAATTCCATTGATCCCTCTAATTTCAGACTTATAGCCATCCTGTCCCCCCTATTTAAAATACTTAAAAAGTATATTCACAAACAGCTCCTCGATTATCTGTTCCATGAAAATCAGCTAACCCCTACCCAGCATGGACTTCATCCAAAAGATAGCATATCTACTGCACTTATATCTTTCGCACACAATATTGCTAAAGATTGGGATGATAATAAATTAGTCTCCTGTCTATTTCTCAACATCTCTATGGCCTTCAACACTGTCTTCCATCCACTACTGCTGCCCAAACTCACTAGCCTAAATCTCTCTAGCTCTACTATAAGCCGGTTTAGTAGCTACCTCTCAAACAGATTTCAGTCCGTAAAATGGATATCACCCTTTGCTCCCTTCCTAACAGTAAAAAAGTGGGATTCCCCAAGGCTCCATTCTTAGTCCCCTTCTGTGCACCATCTTTACTAACTACCTCTATACCTCATGTCTCCTTTCTACAGTAATACAACATGCTGACGACTTTATCATCATCTCCTGTTCTGACAATTTAGACAACCTACACACCCTCACTCAACAATCTCTACACTCTGTCGAAAAATGGCTAACATCTAACCAACTACTGCAAACTCCTAAGAAATCCAAACTCCTCCACTTTCTACCAAAAATGCTTGAACCACAAAAATTTCACAGTTACATCCCTAAACAACACAACAATCACTGTAGAAACTCACACTAAACTTCTTGCTGTGACAGTAGATGAACAAGTCAAATTTGACCTCCATATTCAACAAAGCATTAAAAGAATTAGACCTACTCTTTAGACACAAAAAATTCCTATCAGACAAATCCAGACACTTGCACTAGCATTCCTACTCCCCACTCTTTTCTATGCTGCCCCATCCTCACTAACCTGCAATCCAATATCGTCTCTAAATTGGAACTCACATAAAACAAAATTGCGAGGTTTGCTGCTAAGTCCTATAGATCTCACCAATGTCTATCTCTGAAAAGCCTCCAATGGCTAGAGTTCCACTATCAATGCCTTCTACCCCAGCTGTACTTAACTCAATAATTATCTATCCCACCTCTTGCCCTGCTCTGTTTTCTCTGATCTCCTACTACACTCAAAATTGAGCTCTTTGAAGCTCACAGCACCACCTTCTAGAGGTATACATGCCTAAGAAAAACACTGGCAAACTCCTATATAGCCACTCCTTAGCCAACACTTGGAACAATTTGCCTCTATACTTAAAACCTATTACCAACACTAATTTCTTCAAAAAAGAGCTAAAAGCACACTTGGTTAACTCATGGTTATGTTCATGCCATGCTCCACCTTAAACCTCCTACTAATTATCTGCCAGCATCCTCTATCTCTTCTTATACAGTATACTACACTATTGCTGGTCTCCCATCTTCATAGCTTAAGTTTATTTGCATTATATTCTATTCTTACACTGTAGAACATTTTTGCTTATTATTTGTATATAGTATTTTTTACCTAATTTATTTTACTATACATGATAGTCTCTTTCTGTCATTGTACCTGTACTTGGTCATAACCATGCTGAAGTATATTTTAACTTTGCATATACTGTTTATTGTAATTGTTTAACTGGAGGTTTTCTCCTCAGGCCTCTGCTGAAAAAGGGCTTCCTGACCAGTCGGACTAATCCAGTTAACAAATGAGAAAATAAATAAATAATATTTAGCTGTTTAATTATTTAATTGTTCTTACTATATAAAGATGTTTCGTTTTTTTTTGTTGTTGTTGTTTTTTATACTCCTTGAAGGGGGGTATAGCCAAGTAGCTATAGTTTTACTGTCTGCTGCTACTTTTTGGAATCTCTGCATTAAATACATTTAGGTTTATACATTTGGAATTTTAGCCTGTTTGAGATTCATAAAGTTTGTTGGGTTATCTGAAGTGCATGCGAGCCAGTCCATATTGAAGTCCCCCATTATTATGGTTTCCTGGTTAAATGTAGCAGATGACCACTGAAGAAGGTTCTCAATGATAGAAGAATCATTACCAGGTGGCATATAAACAGATATTTTGGGGGGGTTGATTTCAAGTCACGATATTAATATTTCTGTATTGTTGAGACCTGCATGATTTAATTCAAGCTGTACAAGTTTTAGCAAATCTTTGTATATTATGACTAGACCTCCACCTTGATTTTGCAGTATATCTAGTCTAAGGATATTATAGACTGGGGTTGAGATTTCAATGTCTTTTATGAGGGGTTTTATTCAGTTTTCAGTCAAAACTGTTATGTTGGAGTACAGGGATTCATGAAATTCATGTATTTTGTTTGCAAGGCTTCTCATATTCATGTTGATTAGTAGAATGTCTTAGCCATTGTGTGATTGGTTTATGATAGCATGGGAGTGAGTAGTGTGTGATGCTTGTGGTATTAGTTGAGAGGGATTCGGTCCTGGGTTAGAGTGACGATCACCACTTAGTTTGAGCTGAGGTGCTATGTGTAGGAGTGTGTGTAACAGCCTGGGTGTCAGTTCTATCTAGTTACAGTCTGGATGTTGTAACACAGGTATTTGTACATATCTTTATGTAAACAGTTCTGTGTTGGAGAAATTAAACAGCAGTGCTGTTATGGAAATGGTAATAAGAGAAGTTTGTATTGGGGTTGTGAAAGGATATGTGGGACAATAAGTATTAGCAATTATGTGCCTGAGTAAGAGGTAGTATAATAGCCTAATGTGAGTAGGCAAGTAGCAAAGTATGTAAGAGAAACAAATTTCTTTTTTTTAATGAATGTATCAAGTAGAAGTTTAGCCAGGGTTGTTTGGGTGTCAAAGTTATAGAGACAGAGATGGCTGTTTCAAACAGTATGTTTTTGAGGAGGTGAGAGGAGTTGGTCAGAGAAGGGGGCAGTGGTTAGATATTTAGATAAATGTGTTTAGGTATCTTGGTTTGGAGTTAGTCCACTGGATAATTGTCAGATGTGGGCATGGCTTGGATAAAATGAAAATATGAGTAGTGGGGGTGTGTGGAATTTGGGGGTAGGGTAAGGGAGTGGAATGAGCCCAAGCAGGGCAAATGGAGAGGGTAGAGCCTAGCTACCTCACAGCTTTGAGAAAAACTATTAGGAGAACATGTAGAATTTTTATTTATTTAAAACAGTATTTCTGCAAGATTAGGTTAATTATTATGAAGATGCAACATCATATTACTGATTTCTTTAGCCTCAGTTCTTAGTAGTACACTGGGAGGGAGGCATAGAGAGAGTGAGAAGTTTGTCACTTAAGAATTGTGACGTAATGACCCTGTGAGAGTGCACACCACTACAGTGGATATAATTTTGTGGAGGTAAGCAAACGTACAATTTACTGCCCAGGAGCTCAGGGACCATTTTATTCTTTTTAAAATTCTTAAGGTCCATGAATAGCTTGCAGAGCAGGGTCTGCAGGAGCTTGTTAGATCAGCCAGAAGTGGGGTAAGAAACAATCACAAGTTCTGATCGTTTCTCTCCCCAGGTTGATTGCCATGATTTCAATCAATCACGGCTGTTTAAATGACTATAGATACTGTTGTTGTGGCCAGCTGTCAAAACCAATTGCATAATTGACTTGCAGGGATCAAATGTACTTACAAATCAGACACAAACAGAAAATCAAGCATACCTTTGGCTACTCATGGTTAAAGGTACATCTCCCCCGTTACTCCACCCAAGCTACAGCTTTGCATACTGGTGTGAGGTTGACAGAAATTTATCTGCAAGTATGTTAACGGTATCTTTAGGGTCAGAATGGGTAATACCATTATACATTAGGGTCAGAGTGAGTAATACCATTGTACATTAGGGTCAGAGCAGGTAATACCATTGTACATTAGGGTCAAAGCGAGTAATACCAGTGTACATTAGGGTCAGAATGAGTAAAACCATTATACATTAAGGTCAGAGTGGCTAATACTAGTGTAGATTAGGATCAGAGCGGGTAATACCATTGTCCATTAGGGTCAGAGTGGGTAATACTATTATATATTAAGGTCAGAGCGGGTAATACCAGTGTACATTAGGGTCAGAGTGGGTAATACCAGTGTACATTAGGGTCAGAGTGGGTAATACCAGTGTACATTAATTCAGAGCTTTGCTGTGTTATTCCTTAATCATCTTGTGCAGTTATATGAGGATTGATGATGATCTTTAACTATGGTTGTTAATTTTAATTTGCGTACCAATACAGCCCTCCTTATGAAGGGGCAGTTAAAGTGTATCTTGCACAGTTTTCAAACCATGCTTTCCCCAGTACATATTTTTAGGACCATGCATAAAATGCCTGTGTTTTACTGAGTTTAACCATCCTCATCTGTAAGGCTATGGAAAGATTCACTATGAAATTAATAACTAGGGACATAGGTAGCCTACAAACTTTGACCCAATCCAGTTCAGATTTATCAAAGGCAGATCCTACCCACCTAAATTGGTTGACTTCATCAAGAAGGTTAATTAAGCAAGGGGTGAGTTCAGATCAGTACACACCACATATCTTGACTTCACAAAGGCATTCAACACCATCCCACACTCCAGTATCATAGATAAATCTCCCAGCTAAATATAAATCCCTATGTAATGCATTGGTTCATAGGTTCATAGGTTAGTACTAAGCTAACTGCCCTTGTGAGCCATTTTAAGCCTAGCCAGTTATCCCTTGTGAGACTCAAACCATGCACCTTGTGTTTGTAAGGCAAACACTTTAACCATTAGGCCACCCTCCCAACCCCTTGGATAGTAAATTGTTTCACAAATAAAACCCAGGCAATTAGGGTAGGAATTTGTACCTCCTCTAAAAGACCTTTTACTAGTGGTGTGCCTCAGGAGTCAGTCCTTGAGCCACTCCTCTTTGGCATTTACTTCTCAGTTGTCAAGCAAATGTTAAGTGTTTACAGCTGACCAGTTTTGCAGACAACTGTAAACTAGGTATCATAAACTACCCAGTGAACACCAAAATCCTCCAAGAGGACCTCTCCCAAAGAAATAGCTGGTATCAAAACCATGGACTAAAACTAAATGCTAAGAAATGTATAATCATGTTCTTCAGCAAGCATGACTTCTTTTGTAACTAATACAATGACAACACACCCTTGAATGTTGCTACTATAGTCAGGGATCTGGAAACCTATTTTGAAAAGGAACTGTCCTTTGATCACCATGTATCCATTATTGTAAGGAAATCATTTTTCATTACACGGCTTATATCTAAAGGTATAGTGTCCAAGTTCTGAGATGTAATCATCTGAGTGAAGCTCTAATCAGGTTGATCATTGAATATAATGCGCTATTCAGTATGTACTTGTTCAGACACTGGTCATAACAGGAGTGACCACAGTGCTGTCTCTGAAAAAAAATCAAGGACCTAAATCACAAAAATATATGCAGACCATCTCAAAGCCTTGTCCCTTTTCTCAATATCAAACAGATTAGAAAGACTTGGATATAAAGCCTCACTAGACCCTCCCCTGGCACATCTATTATACATTTGCTTGTCCAACATTAGCTTCAACACTCACTCAAGGGGTTTTAGTCTTTTTTGCAACATAACATAAAACATGTTGGATCGGTATGTATCTCAGAGAATACCTCTTCTATGGAATCATGTTCCACTTCACATAAAGTGAAGCGCTTGTCTTAGTCTACTGAAATGTAATTTGGATGAATGGATGGATGGGATACCACAAATTTACCCCAGTTTAGTACCTATGTTTCTTATGGATAGGGGCAACAAGTAAATGTCCCAAAATATCCATGTTATGCCTACCTCTGGATTATTCATGTGCAAAATATAAGGGCTAAAGAATGCCATGGGAATGAAAGGCCAAACTTCTTAAGATACTCAAGCATCAGTAGACAAGTATGTACTTATGGATTCACCTTCTTGTTGCTATATGAAACAAGAAAAATAAATTAAAATGTTTCTTAGAGTGTGTTTTGAAATTGTAGTTTTGAATATATTATTAAAACAAAAATGCATTAATTAATAATGATAAAATCACCCATTTCAGAATATTTCACTCATAAAATGCCACTCAAATTGCTGACAATATAATCCACAAATAACCATACTCATCTACAAATACAGCCCCCTTGAAGAATAAATGGCCTATACTTGATTAAAAAATCGGTATGCTGATGATGTTGCTATTAACATTTCCTGAACTATATCAGCTATGCTATGCAGAATGGCTGGCAAAAAACAACCACATATTCATAGTTACTAGGCATGCAGTCCCGGTTACAGTTAAGGAGCCTATCCAAATTTCACAATTGCCCCAAAGCAATGCCTGATTACATGATTTGCTCAGAGTCACACAGGAGGCAAATGAAGGCGGGACAATTTTAAACCCTGCACATGAAGCAACTCATTAAAAAATCAGAGTTTCAGTCCTCTGCACTAAAAACTTTTAATGTAATGCAAAAATCCTTTCCAATCCAATCTTGTATTCAAGACTGTATCACAGTAATATGCAACAATGACTGCATAATGGATCCTGAAGTTTTGATGGTTCTGATCATCATTCCAAATAATGCAGACTATATGACCTGGGAAATGTCAACTTCTTCACAGTTTTTGGAGGCCATAAAGAAAGTACTGCAAAATATATTACCAAAATACAACATGTTTAGACAGTATTACACAATCCATGCCTATTAATGAGTTAATTCATTCTTTAGTACAATGAATAAAGCAAAACAATTGAAAACAATATAAACGCTGAATGAAACCTACATCTCATTTTTGTCTTAACTGAGTCTTTCCTGTCATTAACAATAGCTATCGCCTCTGGCATCAGTCAGTACAGATCTTAAATACCTGAATGACTAATAATTCCATATTGCTACAGCATTAGCTTCCAGAGTCAACAGAATCAGATCGTGGTCAAATGGGGCCTTATGCTGGGTAATGAACCAAGTCCCCTCCAGCATACCATTATCCCATTAATTGTCTTCTCCAATTACCATAAGACACTGTTCAATCATGTCAGTGTGCATGCTATTTTCTTCTTTACTTTTAGAATTATCACAAAGATTTGGATTTCATGTAAACTTTTATTTCAGATTTTACAGCAAAACACTATTTTCTAAACAAAACAAACTACTCTCACATTGAAAAGAGAGTTAGAATGTGAAACCATAAATTTTTCTTCCCTTGAAACTTATATTTAGTGAAATGCATCAAGCATCCCATTAAAATACAAAAGCTTAACTGGGATTCATAATCAGACAACATATAGTGAAGCACTAATCAGTGGCTCTGTGAAGGGTGCAGAAATTTGAAAGACAAATGGGTAACACATTTGCTAACAGCGTGGCCCATCGGACACAAGTGTCCCTTTTTAGGAGCAGCTCTGGAGTATTGTCTAGTGATGTAACTGGTTAGAGTCACACAGTAGACAAAGGCTGAGGAAATCAAAGCCTGCACTACAAGAAGAGGCTCTTTAAAATTCATAGCCTTACTCATCTGCACTAAGTGCTAGACAAAGTGTTGTAGCCCAAATCCAATGAATTTCACACCTGCTTTAACAAAACAAAAAAGCAAAGGATCATGCTCAAAGAATATGGCTCATATGATGATGCCCTTCTTTACTGGATTTAATGATGTTCCTCAAAGTCAGATCTGTTTATGGGTACATGCCTAACTAAATAAATATACAATGATTCTCTTCCACTAACTTTACTGGGTCTACATAAAGATGTTCTATTGTGACAAGTAAAATGCTCTTCTTTCTGACAAAGTTCTATGATTTTTAAAGGCCAGTGATATGATGTTTAATGCTCTGAGGTTCAGCAGTATGCATACTACATTTTTTTCATACACGTGCTTAGTACAAACTTATAGCATACTTCATGTGTGGCAATACACTACCTTTGTAATAATGTACTCCAAGTGGGTGAAGTACTACTACTTTTATGTTTTCTACTTAAACATTCTGCTAAGTTAAATAACACAAAACCTGTAGGATGTTGTACTTATGGCATCAAAACAGTATCTGTACTGTTACTCCTACACATAACTACATGTATGGAAAGGTGGGAGAGTTATATACCATTGCATATAAATAAACTCACTAAGTGCCAAGAACTCAACAACTAAAACAGCAAAGTTATAAAAAAATTGCACTTTATTCATCTGCTTTTAGTGTATTTGTGTTTCTTCCTACTTTATTACTAGGGGCATTGACTACAACTCTGATCTGCAATATATAACTATAAGTATCCTTTTCTGTGCATTTAAAGTGTTTCTTTAATTGTATCTGCTTTATTTTCTGAAATATATATGTATATATATATATATATATATATATATATATATATATATATATACTTGTTTCCCACCTTTCTAAGCTTGTATAGTCCAGTTTTCAGGTTAGTGCTGAATTCAGGGCTGTGTTACAAATCTCTGTGTTTGCCCATACCTTACTTGGATAGAAGGAAGTTTCTCTGTTCACCTGTGAGAGAGGGTAGCTTTGAGCAGCCTATCTGTCCCTGGAGGAGTGGTTTCAGCCCAAAAATTAGTAGTTTATTGGCCATTTTGGGCTAATTTCTATCTCTTTCATTTCCCTGCTATAGATACCGCATTTGCCCATTTTCTGCACCAGGCGGCACTGGTTAGCTAGGGTAAAATTATTCCTGGCTCCACAAAGTCTCCTCTTCAATTTTTCCCTTGGAACTAGACAAACTTTCAACTTAAGCACTCAAGCCATTCATTTCTCAGCCAGGCACTTACTCAAAACTTATAGCAAGCACTTATAAACCCTAGCACTAGACCCTCCTGTACTGTACAGAAGGAAAAGGATCTCTATTCGACCTTAATAGCCATTCAGTAAAACAGTTCACTGTACCTATCCAGGCATGTCCAAAGGGCAGTTTCAGGTGTACTCTCCAGTCCATCTAGTGAATCTGTGCATTTTGAGGCAATGTTACAACTGCCTCATGTACACAGACAACCCTCTCCTCCTACCACCAAACACTAATACAAGCAAGAGATGCAATTATACAGCCAAACTGGAGGCTAAGCTCTCTCAACCCAAGACTGGATCAGACAGTCAAGAGGAGAAGGGAAATACTTGCATCACACCACGAGTCTCACATAGACCCATTAAACCAGCACCGGCAAAAAACACACATAAATGCATGAAAACATACTTGGAGGCTCTAAATAAAAATCTGCAAAACCAACAGAGACCTCCAAAGCAAACAACCAAGCAACCTCCACCCCCCAATACAAACCATGAAACATATACTTCACAAAACCAGTGTGCCATGCAATCATAGCCCTTAAGGCAAAATAACATACCCAACATACTAGTAATAGGTGACTCTATAGTCAGACACACTGAAGTCCCACTCACTAAGTTGAATAAGGAGAAGGTTACTGTTAGCTGCCTGTCGGATGCCAGGATCCACCACATAACACAAGCACTCAGGTCACTCCAGAACAAGTACAAACATGACTCTCTCATTGTCCATGTTGGTGTAAATGACCTGAGCCGTACCTCCCTGGACTACATGAAAAGAGACATGGAAGAGCTCTCTGATCATGTAGCCCAGGCCAGTATGACCTTGACACTGAGTAGCATCCTTCCCTCACCAAGAATGATGCCATGGTATAAAGAAAAAATTCTCAAGTTCAACAATTGGCTAAGTTTCTGCTGTCATTCAAAGGGGATCCAGTGTCTGTCCGCCTGGGATGACATGCTCGACAAGCCACGCTGCTTCGCTAGAGACGGCTTGCACCTGTCACAATTAGGCTTTTGAATACTGGCCAAGGCTCTTGCCACCCCCATGGTGCCTTTTTTAGGCAAGGCTCAAAAGACAAACCCACCATCGTAAATAGCACAAGTAACAAAAAACTGAGGGTAACGCTACTCAATGCCAGAAGTCTAAACCTCAAAATGCACGCACTCGAGGCACTCCTCAGTTTGGAGAAAGTTGATGTATGTGCAGTAACAGAAACCTGGTTTAAGGCTCCAGAGAGCACCCCAGCACTACCAGCCTACCACTCATACCATACATTTCAGCCACAGAACCCAAACCGAAATACAAAAGGCGGGGGTGTATCCATATTCATCAAGGATACCCACACCTCCAGGTTAGTGGCACAGCATGATGCTTCAGAGATCATCCACATGCAACTAACAATGGACAAAACTGCAATTCACATTGTAGCTTGCTATAGATCACCCACCAGGCCCCAGGACCCCCATTCCGCCTTTCTGGAAACACTGGGATACATAAAGGTCCTACCAAACACCCTAATACTGGGTGATTTCAATTACCCAAACATTAACTGGGAGAACTACTCAAGTACTAACTCCCTTGCCCAACATGTCCTAGAATTTATGAACTCAAATGCCCTGGTTCAACTGGTAAACACTCCAATCAGAGGTGACAACATAATTGGACCTGGTCATCACCAACATGGGCGACTGGTGTTCCACACTGGAGGTCAACCCCCCCACTGATTAGATCTGACCATAAACAAATCACTTAGGATAAAGTATTCAGTTGTTGATATTACACTTGGGCTTCAGACCAGTTGTTTTACATTAGGAAGGTTTGTGGTCTGCACTGTGGTGGCAGGACAGGTAGCTCTTTGTAGCTGCAAGTTGGGAACTGCTGATTGAGTACATTGGAGTAAGGTTTGGTAAAGTTATGGAGTTCTGCAGCTTGGTTCCTTCTCCATAGGCCTGTTATTTCGTAGCTAAGAAGTTTCTTTACTCCTGTGGTGTATTAGAGTTTGTTGTAGCATCTCTCTGCACTGTTATGACCTGAGAGTTAGAGCTCTATGCGTCTGCACTTGTGGGCTTGAGGCTGGACTCTGCCCTTTTGAGCAGGAATTAACTGTAGATTAGCAGACCTGCTGAATCTAGTTTTGCTTTCTTATGCTTTGTTTACTTATTTTTGTTTGTTGTACTATATCGACAGACCTGTGTTTGTCGTTCTTCTTTGTATGCTAACTGTCTGTTTATTTCTGAAACGCTAATTCCAAATGCTCCACGAAGCTTTAGCATGTTACTTCCCCAAAAATATCTTAATAACTTACTGTAATTGCATCTTGTTTCACTGGCACTTGCTCACTAAAGGCATTTTCTTTTTCAATTATAAAAAAATTAAAGCACTATTCCCTCAAAAACTAAAGTGTAAGCAAGCAATCCTATCCCTCCTTTTAAAAATTAAAAAGCACTACACCTTAAAATTCTAATGTACCATGTCTCATCATCCTTTTTCTCCTCCCAAAAGGCTCCATAATACTCATTCTAGCATGTCCTTGAATCAACAGTTGTCAACAAGCTCTCCATCCTCTACTCGACGCAACAAATCCTGAGGCAATGCCACAAAACAACCATGCACAGCAGACAAGCTAAGCTCTCTCCTCCCAATACCACAGAACACTCAACAAACATATAAACAACTGAGGCATAGCCTCTCAACAAATAACCTGGCTCACCCAAGACAACAAACCAAACAACCAAACACACAAAACACCAAAAACACAAAGAGAAACCACGAATAAAAGCAGAGACCACACACAAAGACACAAAACAGCACTAGCCAAGCAAAATAAAAAACACCCAAGATACAGAGTACAATCCCAGCAGACACGGTAGCAAACAGGCCACCCCAAAACAAACACATACACACAGATAGCTCACTTGTAATAGGTGCCTTTAACAACAGTCAGGATTAGCTGAACAACCCAAAGCTCCTGGTGTCACCAATAGAAGTACAAATATGAGCCAGCCCCTGTGACGCCGATAGGATAGGTCCTTGAAGGAGGAAGGTCAGGTCACTCCCAAGGCACAAGCGATAGTGACGCCATTATACAAGCACTCAGCCTACCCCTGACCTGACCTTGAGAAGAGTAGTCAGAGTCAATGCTGGTGGCCAGAGCCTTGGAGACGACACTCCCTGGACAGCATCCCACCTTCGACATAGAGGAGCTCTCTGATGATGGAGAGATGCCCGTTTAGAACCTGAGGCGATCAATTCTAACTCCTCACCAAGAATGATGTCATCAGGGGAAGGGCCCTGGATCAATTTGGGATGATGCTTAAGTGTTGCCATGATAAGCTTGGCTTTCCAGGCCCGGCAGCCCCTGCAAAGGCACTGCCATAGCTGGCAAAAGCTACCCCCTACTAAGTGCACAGCTTAAGGGTACCTCCATAGGTAACAAAGGCTCTTGTTACTCCCCATAGTGCCTTTTTAGCAAGTAATGCTAGACAAACCCACCTCTAAAGGTTCAAACTGGGGAGAAGCTCCTCTGAGCAACAGTACTCAAAACCAGAAGTCTAAAACCCGATGACTTCGCCCCTTCAAGGCATGGCACTACCCCAGACCCTACCCCACCAAAACCTGGTTCCATGCTTTTTGGCCCAGGTTGGTCAAAGGAGTTCTAATCAGGATGTATCAATGCCCATTCAATGGACCCAACCACGCTCCAGGGAAGCATCATTACTCGGCCAGAGAGACTATCCATGCCTACAGGACTGCAACTTACCACTCCCTGAGAATTCCATGCTACTAACCACTCCCAAACTGCCTTCCAGTTTATAATGGGCTTGGATCACATACAAAAACACAGGAACCCCACTTTACCTTTCATTGAGAATAACTTCAACTATGACCAACATGAATTTAACACCATTGCTCTGGGATTTACAAAACCAAACCCTCTTAGAAAGAGGGCAAACATAGAAAAAACATGAACAACCAACACCTCTCCACCATGAGAGGACCACATGACCACCTCATCACCAAACATGGGGATACTTTGTATACTCATCTGATCATCACTCCTCTGGGACACCATCAGACCATAACCAGAAGTGTATCCCCACCGATAAGAAACTACCATAAACCCTACTCAAAACCATTACAAAACAAACTAAAACAGCCGCAAGCCCAAACAAAAGAAACCCAGACCGCAGAATTTCACATCAAACAAGGGGAAGACCTATCCTCTCCTTCAGGCCCAGAATCCTGGAAAATACGGTTCCAGCCCGCAGAACCCGACAACGCATATGATCACCTTCAAGAAAACCTGGATCATGTTCCCCAATAAAACCCCAACCCTGTTCAACCCCAGACATAAACACTGGAGGAAATAGGGAGGAAGCAACTACATGATAGAGAAAAATCCCAAAGGCAAAGAGAATCTGATCTATACCTTGCAAAAGAAAAAGGCACTCATAAAAAATTATAATCGCAAGGCTTTCTTTGAACAGTGAAAAACACACAAGATAACTATGATACCCATCTTTTGTTAAGTATGCCTGTAGGATGGAAGAGAATTCGCCCAAAATGAATTAGTCCAACAGACGAAAAAAATACAATGCCAACCAGGTTCTGACCAAACTTCTGCAAACTTCTCCCTCTCAGTGCAAACCCCCCAATCTCACCTAATTAGTAAGGTGATGCCCTCCCCTACTCAGATTCTCAGATCAGATTAAGAGCCTCCCAAGCCATGCTGCAAAAGCAAGGCTGTGCATTCATCCGATGGGGATGAACCTGTCCAAGAGAACTCCCAAGTGAAGAGAAGAACTAAAAATAAAAAACAAAACTAAAGGATATGTACCCACTACACAAAGATACCCACACAGTGGTCCCTCTCCACACAAAGGTTGTGTCTCCAGGTCCCTCCTGGGAAACTACTTCCACTCATGTTTCTAAGACTACTTAGTGACTAAAGTGGACCTCAGGATCATCGCGGGTGAAATAGGACAGATGTGGACCTCATAAGATGAAGATCCTGGTTCCTTTTTGTTATATCTAAGACTCCAGTTTCAAACCTCGAAATAAAGATGACAGTCACAAAACCTGACCATTTCTATAGGCCACAATAGCTCACAGAATCATGGCAAAAGCTCTCGACACATACCCCTAAATGGCATTATAGATAAGCCATATTAGCATTAAATATAAGCTCACCAGCTTAAATATAAGCCCTATGTCATTAGATGGGTTGTCATTAGATGTTAGAACAACTGAGCCATGATGGTTGTAAACCAGGCACCCAGTCGGATACAAAGTGGCTCACAGTTGCTTAGTTGCAGGACCTCTCCTGTTCTCTATATATTTACAGGCCAACACGAAGGATCAGGGTTGACCAAGGCTGACCATGGCTGCAAACTGGGCAACTATGGGCAACCTCCAGCCCATCCTCCAGATGACCAAAAATCACAAGCCAGAAACAGACAGAAACAGCAAGAGACGAAGCTAAAGGCTCACGCTGAAAAAAGGTAAATAGTCATCCCCTTTGGCAAAAAACAAGGCAAAAAAACAACTCACATGATGGTAATCCATTAAGTACAGAAGAAGTCATTAGGGACCTGGGGACCCAAGTTGATAAGACCCCATTTGGGACAAACCACACAATTGATAGTAAAAAAAAATTTTAAAAGCCCACCTATAAACTTGTAGAAATCATAATCATCTAGATCAGGAGGTCACCCAGGATCGTCATCTCCGCCATTCAGCCCGTACCAGGCCAATTTTTGGTTTTGGGATGCCCCCTTACAGACACTACCAGACACTACATAACCGCAAAAGGCACTTTCGCCAAGAGGATCAAAGGGCTCAAACAAATGCCAAGAGGCTGCCCGGGTTAATGCCACCCAGTTTACTACAGGCATACTCAGCCTACCAGAGGGCACCGCTGCCTGACGACCTGGTGCCATCCAACCCAATCAATCCACAGACATGCCCCACCCAAATCCAATCCCCACTCCCCGCACCCAAATGAGACTGAGACTGAACCTCAGCACTGAAATGAACTAGACATGCTGGGACAGACAGGAGATAACTCCAGAGGCTCCTCCTCTGGAACAGGAATCTCAGTCCAGCCAATCCAGGCCCAGTCATTGACTCTCTTCATTTCAGGAGGAATCTTGATGAGTGGATGGGAGATGGTAGGTTTACTCCACTTCTCACTCTGTGTCTGACAGAGTAGCAGTAGGGTATAATTACCCAAAAAAAAAAAATAGCAAAAATTAATTTAAATGGGTGCTTAAAGCCAAAAACACACTCTGGCTAGGCTTATAAATGCCCTAGGGCAGATAGCCTAGTATGAACCTATGAACCTATGAACCTATATCCACATTCTGCACCCACCCTCGGACAACGAAACCACCATGAAAAACTTTTCAAAAGTAATCTTCACATTACTTAAGACCAAGGTGGAAAGTTTCAAAGCCCCCATGCTGAAGGATAATGCTGTCCAAGCTGCAAAATCCTTTACTAATGCATTCTACATTCACCTACAAGAATGCTTGAATCATGCCATCCCAAGCAAAACCAAGACTCACTCCTCCAAGAGAAGGAAACCAGTCTAGTGGACTCCTGCCATAAACAAGCTATACAATAGAAAGAGGAAACTAGTACAGAAAAGAGTAAAATCCCAAAAAGGGAAGACATCCCTGATCAGTATTAGCAAGAAACTACGATCCCTCATAAAATCATCCAAGGCGAGCTTTGAAAGAAAAATTGCCAAGAACTCCAAAGATAACCACAAGGCATTCTTTAGCTATGTCAAGAATCTAAGTGGCAATGCTCAGATCTGCTCGGAGTTTGTGCAGAATGGCACAAAATACACTGAACCAACCGATATCACCAACATCCTGGCAGACAGGTTCAGCGCAAACTTCTCCCCCCTCTCACCCCCAAAAGGGCCCATAACCATACCAGAAGAATGTAGAGTCCCTGAAATCACAGACACTCAAGTTAAAACAGCCCTCTCCAGAGCCAAAAACACAGCATTAGTGGGACTGGACGGTGTCTGAGGCTGTGTCCTACATGAGCTCAAAGACGAACTAACCCCTCACCTAAACACCCTGTCCAAACTCAGCCTCTCCACAGGCAACGTACCCATAGAGTGGCGCACAGCAATTGTTATTCCGCTCCACAAAGGTGGAGCCACAACAGACCCTGTGAACTATTGCTCTATAAGCCTGACTAGCTTGGTCTGCAAGGCTATGGAGCGCATCATGGAACTCATTAACAGAGACATTGGGAACCACCAAACACTGGACCCTACCCAGTTCGGCTTTGTTAAGGGCAGATCATGCCTCTAAAACCTGGTGTACTTCTTTGAGACAGTTGCCAAGGCTATAGATGAGGAAAAGGTGGTACACATAGCCTACCTAGACCTCACTAATGCCTTCAACACCATTCCCCATTCTGGTATTATAGACAAGCTCACCAGCCTGAACATAAACCCCTACATCACAAGATGGGCTGCCAACTGGCTCAAGGACAGAACCCACATGGTGAGAGTTGCAGGAGCTAGGTCAGACTCTAAACCAGTTACAAGTGGCTTTCCCCATGGCTCAGTCCTAGGACCCCCTGCTGTTCGGCATATACTTCTCAGAGGTACAGGCAAGCACAGAAGGACTATGGCTGACCATGTTCACAGATGACTGCAAACTAGGGGCTATAATTGACTCTCTGGCTGACACAGACATCCTCCAAAAGGGCCTCACTGAGACGGATACCTGGTGTCAAAATCATGGCCTCAAGTTAAATGCCAAAAAGTGCATAGTCATCCACTTTGGAAAAAACAAAGTACCCACAAACTACCACATAGGTGGTAGTCCCCTAAATACAGAAGACGTAATAAGGACTCTGGGGACCCAAGTAGATAGTAATCTCACCTTTGATAATCACATTGCCAAAGTGGTTAGAAAATCCTTCTACGTGGCCCACCTAATCACAAAAGGGTTCTCATCCAGATCAAAAGAGGTCATTGTGCCCCTCTATTCATCACTCAGACTCATCTTAGAGTACAACGCCCCATTTGGGATGTACCTTATAAGACACCTGCAACAGCTGGAAAGACCACAGAAGTACCTCACCAAGAAGATCACTGGCCTTAAACAAATGCCCTATGCAGCTCGACTGAAGAAACTCCAGCTGTACTCGGTTGCATGCCGCCTACTCAGAGGTGATCTCTGCCTGACATACAAGGCCATGTCCAACCCAGAATTGATGGACATGTTCCACCTAAAGAAAACCTTATCTCCTCAAACCACACGCTCTAGGGATCAAAACCTCATCACAACAATAAATAGGACGTGCTGGAGGGATAGATTCCTGTCGCAGAGACTTCCCATGCTTTGGAACAAGATTCCAATCTACATTAGGCAGAGCTCCTCGCTAACACTCTTCAAAAGAATCCTTGATGAGTGGATGGGAAACAGAAAGTTTACCCCAGGGATCACTTCAGTGGCTCTGCTGGACAGAGGCACAGGGAACTAATCTAAAGGGGCGGTGAAAGCCAACATATTCTGGCTGGGCTTATAAATGCCTTTGGGCAGATAGCCTAGTACCTACCTATGAACCTATAAAAAGTGGTGCAAAATGTGCAGATGCATCTGCCTTTTCCCACGTAATAAGCATCAGTGCCTAAGCCTACCAAAGCTCAGCAGCTACACCCATTACAGTCAGTGCACCTGTCTTTCTAGCTTCACTCATATTTAAATTAATGGAGTATTTTTCTTATTCAGGTTACAAATTAGTAATCAGAATACATTTCAACTGATCCATTGTGACAAATATATCTTCATTACATATCTTTTCTGTTTTGATATTGCCCATCCACATCTTTTCTGATCTCACCTGATTTTTATTTATTCTGCCCTTTTTCCCCTCTGCCGAGTACCTTTCATAATTCCCCTCCTGTCCTACTTCACAAACAGATACTCATATGCCTACAGCAATATGTTGTTTGTCTTTTGGCTTTTCTCAATTAGGGGTCGCCACAGCGGAACTCCGGTCCGCTAATGATTAGCAGGTGCCAGCTCGACGTCCAACCTTCAACCAAGGCATGCCCATTTACGCATGTCTTTTGAACACCCATGCAACCACGGGGAGGACATGCAGACTCCACACAGAAGGCACTCCCCGCACTCCAGCCATATACCACACTAAAACTCTTTCCTATTTCCCAAAGTATTTACCATTCCCATCCACAGATTGAGTAAAACAATCACTGCCCTTCAATTCCTTCCAGTTCTTTTCTCTAATATTCTGTAGCACAAACTACCCATTTTGACCCACATTTCATCCTGCTTTGAACAGGGCAACCCAACATCCCTCATTCCCTGCATCTAATACGCAACGATTTTGCTGGATAAAACACAGTCCTGTTTCCTCTCCAATGTTCCTATTTATTTTATTTACTTAATTTTATTTCACTTTAGTTAACTGGTTAAGTGAACTCATCTACAAACTGTTTTCAGTCACAACCCACGCCAGAATGGTAAACAGTAAGATAAGAATGTTTTAATACAATCAAATTTCTTCAACACCCAGGGCAACTGTTTCTTTACAACTTCGAGTAATACTATATATTCACCTATAAGCATATGAAGGTTACTTCTTCCTATCTCCCTCTGCCATGTAGAAATACTCTCATTTCTCACTCACCTTCTCTATCACTAACAGAAATTAAATGGGTGAGAGGCATCAGCCCTCACACATTACTCTGCTTAGCTAAATATCTGCAGATGGACCCCATTCACAAAGATGCATACTGTAACAATGCTTAAACAAAGCGTGAGCCCCTACAATGCTTAAACAAAGCATGAGCCCCTATTACTTGCCTCACTGTTTCAGACATAAGCAAGCTAACCATAGCCAAAGCTTTTTAAATGTCCATTAGCACAATTACAACCCAGCTTCACCAAAATCTCTCTGCCCAGTCTAGAAATTCTGCTAGTAATTTCCAATGATATGTACAGCAGCAGCCCTTAACAATTTTTTTTTTGACTATGCTCAACTATTGTATGTAATACTTGCTCCAGCCTGGATGCCAATTTTCTTGCAAACATTTTTGCATCAGCATTACATAGAAAACACAATTAGTGTTTAAAGGATCCTCTGGGTCACTGTTCCTTTTCAGTAGAACCACAACTGGCATTTCCGTCAGTAAAACCACAACTGATATTTTTGACTAATTACAGCAGTTATTCAGTGCCTATTATTCAACTAGCATAATAGTTGATGTTCTAACCACCTACAGTCCGACATTTTTACAAAGATCAGTTATCATAGAGCGTTAAGACTAGGAGTTTTTAATACTACTTCCTGTGGTACAGAGTTTGATTCCCTCAACCCTTATTTGTGTTTATCAACAGCCTCATCACTTTCTCATTTTATAAATTGCACATCTTTAATCTGTACGGTTGCAGTTTAGTTCCAGTGTAAGTTAACCTTCAGCACTGACAAATGCTTTTCTTAGGTTCATAGGTTCATAAGTGTGTACTAGGCTAATGGCCCTGGGGCCTTTACAAATCTAGCCATAAGATTACGCTGGCATAGTGCCGCCTGACCTTAGTTCCCAGTGCCTCTGTCGAGTAGAGTCACTGGCGTTATCCCCAGAGTGAATTTTCTATTTCCCATCCACTCATCAAAATTTCTCTTGAATAGGGTCAGTGAGGTGCTCTGCTTGAAATGTATAGGAAGTCTAATCCATAGCATGGGCAGTCTCTGGGTTATGAACCTGTTCCTCCAGTACATTCTGTTGATTGTGGTAATGAGGTTGAGGTCTCTAGAGTGTGTGGTGCGGAGGGATTGGGATTGCTTTAGATGTAAAATTTCTAACAGTGCTGGGTCAGACATGGCTTTGTAAGTCAAGCAGAGATCGCCTCTAAGTAGGTGATATGAGACAGAGAATAGTTGGAGTTTTTTGAGTCTGTCCATATAGGGCAAGTGTTTAAGGCCTAGGATCCTCTTTGTGAGGTACTTTTGCAGCCTCTCCAATTGTTGCAGGTGTCTAGTGAGGTACATGCCAAATGGGGCATTGTACTCGATGATTGGCCGGGAAGAGTAGAGGGAGACAATGACCTCTTACTTCCTGGATGCAAAACCCTTAGTAATGAGATGTGCCACATAGAAGGACTTTCTGACCACAGTGGCAATGTGATGATCAAAAGAGAGGTTGCTGTCAACCTGTGTTCCCAGATCTCTTATAACACCTTCTGTGTTCAGTGGACTACCATCAATGTGGTAATTCATGGGAACCGGGTTTTTCCCAAAGGGGATAACAAGACATTTTTTTGGCATTGAGCTTAAGGCCATGGTTCTGACCCCAGTCGTTGGTCTCAGTGAGGCCATTCTGTAGGATGTCAACATCACTTGCAGAGTTAATAATAGCTTCCAAATTACAATTGTCTGCAAACTTTGTCAGCCCTTCATGTTGGCCTGGACTTCAGAGACGTAGATACCAAACAAGAGAGGACCGAGGACCAAACCCTGTGGGACTCCACTCGTGACTAGTCGGCAGTCTGACTTGGAGTCAGCTACTTTCACAGCCAGTTTGCAACCCACCTAATGATATAGGGGTTGATGCCTAGCTCAGTGAGTTTATGTATGATTTCTGAGTGGGGAATGGTATCAAAGGCCTTGGCCAGATCAAGGTAGGCTGTATGAGCCACCTTGCCTTCATCCACGGCTCTGGTGACTGACTCAAAGAAGTCAACAAAGTTGAGCAGGCATGATCTACCCTTCAAAAAACCAAACTGGGGGGCGTGGCTAGGATGCTGAACTGATAGCTGCACTTCATTTCAGCTCTCTTACCTCAATACAATTCCTGACAGGAATTTTACAAAATAATATTTAATTTGAAGAAATTTTTATTACTAACTTATTTCTAATAACTCTGAGCATCTATAAGAAAAATTTTATTGTCAGAACTTGAATAATTCCTGTCAAATTAATTACTGGAAAATCAGCACCAATATCAGCTTTACAGCATGAGTCATCTAAGGAATACAGCACAAGACTCTTCTCTCAAAAAAGACCTGCAGTTTCTCATTACAAATATGCAGGAACTTACAATAAAAATCGACAAGATGGACAATAAAATAGATACTTTTAAAGAAAAGTGCTCACAACAACTGGAACAGCTTCAAGAAATGTTTACACAGCAGAAAGGACAGATATCACTTATTGAACAGTCATTAAGTGACATTGACACTAGAGTCCAAATAGAAGAACAACAAACTGAATTCTTACTTCAACAGAATACATATTTACTAGAAAAGCTTGATGATATGGAAAACCGAACAAGAAGAAATAATATTAGAATATATGGTCTACCAGAAAAATCTGAAGGGGACAATATGATAAACTTTCTTACCACCTGGATACCAGATGTAACAAAAATACCTGAAGCTCTTTCATATGGTATAGAACGGGCGATAGATCACTAGCAGCTTCTGGAAATGCTTCTTCTCCGGGTAAGAACAAGCCGAGATCTATAATTGTGAGACTTTTTCTACACAAGATAAAGATCTTATATTAAGAAATGCTTGGGCAAATTCTCCCATCAAATACAATGATTCATTAATAAGATTTGACAATGATTATTCTACAAAGGTGGTTTCAAAAAGAAAAGAATTTCTACCAATAAAAAAACCTTGAAGAAAAAGCAACTGAAAGTCCATCTTTTATTTCCAGCAAGACTGAAAGTTTTTCTACCAAATGGAATAAAAATCTTTGAAACAGTAGATTCAGCAATAAAACACCTTACCAACAACAACATCCTAACACATGAAGAATCTATGGACTGGACAATAAGTACAATCAAGAGAAATGCTGAAGTAAATAATTGGAAAACTGTTGAGCAAAAGAAAAAAAACTAAAGGACAAATAATCTTACATATGTTATATTCTGTAAAAATCTAAATAATAATACTAACAACAAAAGAAAAGTTCTTACTGTCTTCAAGTTACACCAAAACAGGTACTGTTTTCAATTATATTTTAAATGTCAAAATTAGCATAAATGTAAATACATTTATCTCAAATCACAACAATATACTAAGCATAATTTAAACATTACTCTATTTTTCATTATTATTCATCTATTATTTTCATATTCTTAATCAGAGTAATCAATGCATAATAATGTTCCCAAATAGTTTATTTATTTATTTATTTATTTATTTTCTCTTTGTGTTTTGTTGTTTTTATTTTTCTCTTCTTTTATTAAATCTACATTAACTTATAATACTTTAATCAGTATATGGTTATATTGCTTAATAGGTATAGTAATGGCTGCTATATAACTTATTATTAGTTATATCCCTGATAGTATTACTTTTTATAAGTTAAAAGTGTCCCTGTTTGGATAAACGCTAATGCTGGGCAGAAATGTGTTGCTTTTGAAATGAAGTATTTCAGTTAGGATGTATCATAAGACTACTTTAAATAATCTTAAAAGATGTTCTGCCTTTGACCCATATGCACATAATGATATAGTCCAGTGAAAAAATATGTTTTAAGTGATATTTTGAGGATATAAGTCATGTGTGTTGTGGCTCCAGACATCCGGAGTTGAAAGATGCTTGTGACTAGCTTAGATATCCTGTTGTCTTTTCTTTTGTAGAGAAATAAGGCATAGCATGTTTAAAATGCAAAGTTTGACAGTTGTGAACACTACTCCGTAAACTAGAGTGCTTATGCACACTACATGAGTTTGTCACCAAATAAGAGGAGGGAAAAGAAAAGAAAAACACATACCTTTTCCCGCTTGGTTCTCGAGACAATTTAACAGCCACAAACATCACTAGAAACTTGAGTTACTTATTGCTTGTCGCATTTACTTGTGTACGCCATCCCCTGACTCTTTCTAATTGACGCCTAGTCAGAAAATAAGCTAGGTTCACATTTAAAGATACAGAAACCTAAATTCCTTCTAAGGAAACATAAATAATATAAAAGGTTCATATAAATATACACAGATATTTATTTTTGAAGCACTTTCAGTTTATGGCTACTGATGTCTTCTAGCACCTTGATAGATAAGGACATATATCTGCTTGTCTTTCTATCAGTTTAGATTTCCAGACATTTTAGCTATCCCTTACTATGTTTTATACAGCAGAGTTTAAAAAGCAGAAATTAATCATCAGCAAATAAAATCACTGCTGTTTTACAAATTCTCTAAAGAAACTAGTAAATGTCAAGCAACTGACAGGTTTGTTTTGGGGAGGGTTGCCATTTCCCACGCTGGTGCTCCTGCAGAATACTACTGATGTCCTGCTGCCAAGGTATGCCCTCGGGTGGGCAGGTGGGATGCAACAAGAAGATTGGATGTGCATTTGGCAAATCAAACATTTAGATGGCGTTATGGTATACTAGATGGAGAAAGTGGAAGCAATGATTGTATAGGCAACTATAATGTGTAACATAACAACAGTGGATTTGACCCGGTGTGTCAATTATACAATGTTTATATCCCATGTGGCTTTGGGCTTTGTCAAGCATCTGTGTTCTACACACATATTGTGTTGGATCTGATTTGAGTGGAAGGGGAGAGGCTTAGCCCACACCCTAATTTGTTACTGGGTTGCCATGCATTATGGGCATGCATTGTGGCAGGTACTCAACAGGCTATCCATCCTTAAATGGCTCATGCTGTTCCCGTTTGCTCATCTGAATGGTGACTGCGGCTGTGCTCTTCTTGTTATGTTGCCTGGCTGTGGCTTCACCCTTCTTATAATATTGTCTGGCTTTTTACATTATCAAGAATGACACAATACTAGTGTATGCGGGTATATCATGTTACTGTTAGTGTGGACAAGGATGCTTGACAATGCAACTATGATTCTTGGACCTTTCTGCAGACGGGTGTGTTGTCTGGCAGTTGAGAGCCTGGTTGTTCCTGATCAGCGGACCTGTATTTTTGTGTTTCAATGTGACTGCATGAAAGGATGCCAGTATTGGTCTGCAAGTTTGGTGGGCAGTAGATTCGTTGGGGATTGATTTGAGGAGACACTTGTATTATGGCTGGGGCACTTGACATTTGATAAATGTATCCTCTCAATGATGCGTTCTGTCTGGTCATTGGCTGTAAAACAGCTTTTCTGAGAAATATTGTTGTGGTGCCAGTTAATGATTTGGATTAAATGTTTCTATATACAGTCGTGAAGCAATTGCCAGGATAAAATGGTACTCTTGCAGTGCATGGATCATCGTGGCTGTCCGCCGATGTTGGAGGAAAACAAGCTTCTTGGACACTTTTGACGTGGTAAAGGTGTTACCCCATGGTTTGAATACGTTTTGTCTCTTTGCTGCAAAATGGATTGGGAATTTTGGCCTGTAATATTTTCGTACATGGTGGTTTTTGGCAGTTTCCATTGTTTTGATGTGTTCTCCAGTATACTTTTGTTCAGTCATAGGATTGAATTACTGGTGTTGAGTAGGTCAGGATTGTATCTCCAGCACTTGTTGTCAGCAGATAGACTCACTGGTTGGGTGTCAGTCTAAGCTGTGGGAGTTGATGTGTGATATACATAGATGTTTGCTTTGAGGGTGTGGTCGGCGCGCTGCAGTTTTACCTCTGTACTGTGTCAGTTTTCATTGTGCAGGGTCCCTCTGAGGGTTGATGGAAGTGTTGGCAACAAGACACTCAATCAGGTAATAACATTATGAGTGGTCTCTTGGATAAGGGAGCTGTCTAAATTGTGATCTTGTTGTCTCCAGCCATGGGAATTGTCATTGAAAAGCTGAAAATGCAATCAGAGGAACATATTTAATGTCTACTAAAGAAATATTAATATACTTATACATTGTATCGCATTTCAGTTTATGTTAAACATGAAATATGATGTGGTTTCAGAACTATTCATGTTTTTATTCCAATATGACTTTGCAAATATTAATTTAAACACTGGTTTCGGACTTGAGTAGTCTAAAACAATTGCACAACAATGGTACTGTATTATACAGTAATGTCAGTAAATAGTTTTCAACAGATGTATGAAATATACAGTTATAGATTTTAACATGATGTTTATTAATACCCTAAATTATTTTGAAATGATACTACCTTAATCTAAATATTTGTACCTTTTGAAACCTGCTTAGAAGTAAGTATTATTGAATTACAATAAGATGAGTAAAGAATATATGTATATATTTTAGCTGATTAGATTATCTTAATATATTATTCAATTATCTTTATTTAAAACTAAGAGGATAAGAGAAACTGATCCAAATATTATTTGTGAGGGTAGAAAGTTTGTTTGGTTAGATTCACTAACCAAACGAAGAGGTATATTACCTCATAGCAATAGGGAATGGTTTTAAGGTTAAGAATTGCAAGTTTGGAAGTTCTTTGTTTTTTTTTATTCTATCACTTTGGTGTCACTCAGAAACATGCAAAAATCATACAAGAAAAACTTTGAATTCTGTATCCAAGATGGAACTAAGAATAAACAATATTTACATAAACTTACACATAAAACAAACTCAAAACTAGGAAATGAAATGTTTATCCATAAATGTTAATGGTCTAAATAATAGTAATAAAAGGAGAAGCCTATTCAAGTACATAAACTTACATAAACCACAAATAGTCTTTTACAAGAGACACACTTATTAGATAGAGATATAAACAACTTAAATATTAATAATTACACAGTACTAATAAACTCTCAATACAAAACAAAAAAAGAGGAGTAGCTATACTACTTCGCAACTCAACTATAACACCTAAAATAATTACTACTCATCAAGATACATCAGGTATGTTTTGTCTAGTTTCAATAGAGTTAAATAAGAGAATCTATACGTTAGTAAATCTATATTGGATCCCAGGACTAGGATTAAAAACAGTTAAACAGCATTTTGAAGAGATAATTCATTTAACTAAGGGTAGCCTGATATTGGCAGGAGACTTCAACTGTATAATGAATGAAAAAGATACAGATTCTAAATCCAAAAGAAGAAAACAACCCATCTCTAAAGCACTATCAAAATTTATAGATACATTGTATTTAAAAGATATAAATGAATTTGCAGAACCAGACTCACTAATCTTCACATTTAATTCTCATAGATATAAAACTAACTCTAGAATTGATAGAATATATGTTGCCAATGACCTAATAACAAAAATTGACAAAGTCAAAATCATAAATTGTCCTTTATCTGATCATAATGCCATAGTCTTTGAGATAGAGCTTACACCATTTTATTCAAATCCCATTACTAGGATACCTTCCTATATCACAAAATTGAGAGATTTCAAAGAATTTTATGAAGAAACAATCAAAACTTTCTAGAAATAAATTACACAGAAGATATTTCAGAAATATATGTCTGGGATTCATTAAAAGCAGTTACATATGGGAAGATATTATCCTGGTACATAAATAAAAGGAAGTTATGGAATAAAGATATGCTAGACTTACAAAACAAAGCAGATAAATTGAAACTGGAAATACAAAAGGGTAATGCTACTCAAGTTCAAGAACTTACACAAATCAATAAGAAGTATACAGAATTGCTACACCATAAGATTATGATTAACTTAGAAAAGATAAAATAAACTCATACTCTACTAATTCAGCACACCTGAGATACTTAACTAATAGAACAAAAAATAATTAAATCTAAGCAAATAAAAGAAATATTTATTCCAATACTAACAAAAGAGTTACGGAACTAAATGATATTTTAGAAGCATTCAGACTCCAATTTAACATTGATAATTCCATAAATACTCAAGATACACCTACTAAGGATATAAAAATACTTAGAAAACAATATTCATATTAAATTAACACAAGAACAAATAGACATTATAAACAAAACCAATCAATATGACAGAATTAAAATCACAAATTAAAAAGCTCAAGACAAATAAAGCACCTGGCCCAGACAATATGCTACCAGAAATGTATAAATTAATACCCAATCAAGCCATATCTTTATTATTAAAAGTATATGATATAGCCAATAAAGATTTGAATATACCACCCTCTTGGAAATATTCATTGATATCCCCAATTATCAAACCAGATAAAGATGAGAAACAGTGTTCCTCATATAGGCCAATATCATTACTCAATATAGACTACAAGATGTTTATGGCTATATACGCAGATAGGATCAAACACTTTCTTCCTTTCTTAATTCACAAAGATCAAACAGGTTTTATTAAAGGAAGAAATACTTCAGATAATATTAAAAGAATACTAACATTAATAGATTATAGCAAACATAAAGTCCTAAATTTAAATGTAATCTCATTAGATATTAATAAAGCTTTTGATTCGGTTAATTGGAACTTTCTTTCACTAGTTTTAAAAGAATATAACTTTCCTTCTAATTTTAATAATCTTATCCAAATACTATATGAAAAATCTACTGCATATGTTAAACTGGGATCATATAGATCAGGCCCTATAACAATAAAAACGGGGAACTAAACAAGGTTGCCCTTTATCACCATTGTTATTTGCATTACTCATAGAACCCTTTGCAAATCAAATCAGATCAAACAATAACATAAAGGGCATTTGTATTAATAAAATGTTAAACCTTAAAATCCAACTCTTTGCTGATGACATACTATTAACTCTCTCAGATGCAAATGAGTCTTTGAATGCTCTATTTAACTCCATGAATAAATTTCAAAATATTTCAGGCTTAAAATTTAATGAAAACAAAACTAAAATTATGCCCTGTAATTGTAAAAAAAAAATAATATAAACAAAAGATTTTCCAAATATATAGTAACAGAAAGTAAATTATTATATCTGGGAATAAATCTACTCAATGAATTAACAGATTCTCTAATATTTAACTATAATAAAATACTAGACAAAATAGAACAAACAATTGGTTACTGGAATAAATATATCTTTTCAACAGCAGACAGATTATATCTTATTAAAATAATCATATTTCCCAAAATATTATACTTAATACAAAATTTTTCATTGCCACCTCCCAAATATATTATTCAAAGATACAATAAACTAATTTTAAATTTTCTATGGTTTCCAAATAAACCCCGTATAGCCTTAAATAAACATTTGCCAGATTGGGAAGATGGTGGAATTAATTTACCGGATATTGATTTATATATTACCTCATCTGTTATTAAAAACATAACACTATGGTTAAATAATTCATACACACCTATATGGAAACAAGCCCATGAGCAGATTTACATAGAAATCAATTATAATCACATACAAGACAACTTAACAGTAATACCATCACCCCTTATATGGATGTTAAAAGATTATTTTTAGGAAAAGGAATAATATTAATAAATTGCCATCAAACTATGTAAGTTCTACACTTTCAGTGTTCAGAACATATATAAACAAAATACCAAATATTAATTCTTGGATTTTTCTTATTTTCCCTATAGCTTTTACACCACATATTCTAGATACATTCCAAATATCTAAAATAAATATACTTAAAGAAGAAACATTACTCTTTTGGCATCAACTTATAGAGAAAGGGAAAATTCTAACAAAGGAACAGATAATTTATATATAATATAAATAAAGACAATTGGCTGTTTTTACAAAATCTAAGGCATTTTCTTATAAATAAAATAGAACAAATGCAACCTTCAGTTAGACATGAAGCTCCAAAACTCATTGAATACCTTATTCTTATCACAAAACAGCCTTATCAGGGTACAGGTTATTTGTCTAATATCTATAAAATTGTTAAAAAACAAAAACTATCATGAAAAATCATACTGGGATTATTATACTTTAATAAACAACCATCCTCCAGTTGAAGAAGAAAAAGTAATATTCTAAAATCTTCCAAATTTTCTACATTATCAAAATACTGGCAATTATTCACTTGGAGATATCTACACAGAAGTTTCTATACACCACATAGGTTAGCCAAAATGTATTCTATTGAAGTCCAATGTTGAGGTTGCCATATCAAGTTAAAGGCAGATTGGCAGCATGTTTTTATGAATGTATATGTCTCAATATGTACTGGAAATCCATTAATTATTTTTTCAGACTGTTTATAATGATAATTTTCAATTAACAAAGTCTTTAATTTTATTCAACTCTCCTATTCCAAACTGTGTACCAAAAAAAGACACTAAAATCCTATGGTCACTATTGGCAATTTCACGTAAAATCATAACTATACACTGGAAAAATGAGGCTTCTACGTTCAAGGAATTTGAGACTTTAACAACAGTTGCTCACATGGAAATATTAACAGTGAAGAACAGAACTAAAAGATCTACTTCTTACTATTACTCTTGGATGAAAGTACTGGAAATACTTGAAAATATCGAAGAAGATATATCATCTTATGTTTCTATCTCTATATAATATAGAATTTCAATGTTATTTGCATAGACACCAATGTAAATAGTTATATAATGGTTTGAAGTTAGTAATGTTTTAGAATTGTAAATATGTTATTTATCTTTATTTCATGTAATGTTTAAGACATCTTATTTGAAATAATAAAAAAAAAATATTTAGTGAAAAAAAAACAAACTGTGTGGGATTCAGAGTTTGGAGATTCCCTATATCCTTGTTTATTAGGCCCATGATGATGCATTCCATAGCTTTGTATATCAGACTCATCAGGATAATGGGTCGATAGTTCCCAAGGTCTGTAGTCGCTCCTCCTTTGTGGAGAAGGATGACTGTAGCAGTGCGCCATTTGGTAGGGACAAAGCCTGATGTGAGGCTGTGATTGAACAGGGCACACAGGTGAGGTGCCAGTTCACTCTGTAGTTCTTGTAGAACACAGCCAGGGATATTGTCAGGTCTAACAGAAGCTGTATTCTTGGCCTTGGACAGTGCTTTTTTAACCTGTGCAGCAGCAATACTGGGTTCCTGACAATCTACTGTATTGTGATTGTTCCTTTGGTGGGGAGGGGTAAAGTTGGTGCTGAATTTGTCGGCCAGTATATTGGCAATATCTGTTGGCTCAATACAGGAGGTACCATTGTGCAGTAGCTCAGAGCAAATCTGGGTATTGCTGTGGAGATTCTTTACATAACTATAGAAGGCCTTAGCCACCTCTGTTTTTAGGAGCCCAAAGTTAGCTTTGGAGAAGTTTTTCATGGTGGTTACCTTTGCGGGGGGGGGGGGGTTTCCAAGCTGATTAGTTTGTGGTCAGATCTAACCAGGGAGGAGATGACTATTGGTGTAGAGCAACGGTCGCCCATGTTAGTAATGACCAGGTCAAGGATGTTGCTACTTCTAGTGGGGGTAAGAATGAGCTGGTCCAGGGCATTGGAATTAATGAACTCCAGGAAACATTGGGCAAGTGTATTGGTACATGAGTAGTTTTCCCAGTTAATGGAAGGGTAGTTGAAGTCGCCTAGTATGAGAGTGTTAGGTTGGACCCTAATATTCTCCAGGGTGCTTAAGAACATGGAGTGTGAGTCTTGGGACATGGTTGGGGACGTATAGCAGGCGACGACCTGAATCATTGTCTTACACAGTGTTATCTGCACCTGAAGTATCTCTTATGTGTTATGTTGGGCTACCAGTCTGGAGGTGTGCACATCCTTTATGAATATGGAAACACCACTGCCGTTGGAGCTTCAGTCCAAGTTCTGGGGCCGAAAGGTGTGGAAAGTGTTATAGCCTGGTAGTGTAGAGGTGAACAACATCCTAACACATGAAGAATCTATGGACTGGACAATAAGTACACAAGAGAAATGCTGAAGTAAATAATTGGAAAACTGTTGAGCAAAAGAAAAAAAAACTAAAGGACAAATAATCTTACATATGTTATATTCTGAAAAAATCTAAATAATAATACTAACAACAAAAGAAAAGTTCTTACTGTCTTCAAGTTACACCAAAACAGGTACTGTTTTCAATTATATTTTAAATGTCAAAATTAGCATAAATGTAAATACATTTATCTCAAATCACACAATATACTAAGCATAATTTAAAAATTACTCTGTTTTTCATTATTATTCATTTATTATTTTCATACTCTTAATAAGAGTAATCAATGTATAATAATGTTCCCAAATAGTTTATTTATTTATTTATTTATTTATTTTCTTTTGTGTTTTGTTTTTTTTATTTTCTCTTCTTTTTATTAAATCTACATTAACTTATAATACTTTAATCAGTATATGGTTATATTGCTTAATAGGTATAGTAATGGCTGCTATATAACTTATTATTAGTTATATCCCTGATAGTATTACTTTTTATAAGTTAAAAGTGTCCCTGTTTGGATAAACGCTAATGCTGGGCAGAAATGTGTTGCTTTTGAAATGAAGTATTTCAGTTAGGATGTATCATAAGACTACTTTAAATAATCTTAAAAGATGTTCTGCCTTTGACCCATATGCACATAATGATATAGTCCAGTGAAAAAATATGTTTTAAGTGATATTTTGAGGATATAAGTCATGTGTTGTGGCTCCAGACATCCGGAGTTGAAAGATGCTTGTGACTAGCTTAGATATCCTGTTGTCTTTTCTTTTGTAGAGAAATAAGGCATAGCATGTTTAAAATGCAAAGTTTGACAGTTGTGAACACTACTCCTAAACTAGAGTGCTTATGCACACTACATGAGTTTGTCACCAAATAAGAGGAGGGAAAAGAAAAAAGAAAAAACACATACCTTTTCCCCGCTTGGTTCTCGAGACAATTTAACAGCCACAAACATCACTAGAAACTTGAGTTACTTATTGCTTGTCGATTTACTTGTGACGCCATCCCCTGACTCTTTCTAATTGACGTCTAGTCAGAAAATAAGCTAGGTTCACATTTAAAGATACAGAAACCTAAATTCCTTCTAAGGAAACATAAATAATATAAAAAGGTTCATATAAATATACACAGATATTTATTTTTGAAGCACTTTCAGTTTATGGCTACTGATGTCTTCTAGCACCTTGATAGATAAGGACATATATCTGCTTGTCTTTCTATCAGTTTAGATTTCCAGACATTTTAGCTATCCCTTACTATGTTTTATACAGCAGAGTTTAAAAAGCAAAAATTAATCATCAGCAAATAAAATCACTGCTGTTTTACAAATTCTCTAAAGAAACTAGTAAATGTCAAGCAACTGACAGGTTTGTTTTGGGGAGGGTTGCCATTTCCCACGCTGGTGCTCCTGCAGAATACTACTGATGTCCTGCTGCCAAGGTATGCCCTCGGTGGGCAGGTGGGATGCAACAAGAAGATTGGATGTGCATTTGGCAAATCAAACATTTAGATGGCGTTATGGTATACTAGATGGAGAAAGTGGAAGCAATGATTGTATAGGCAACTATAATGTGTAACATAACAACAGTGGATTTGACCCGGTGTGTCAATTATACAATGTTTATATCCCATGTGGCTTTGGGCTTTGTCGAAGCATCTGTGTTCTACACACATATTGTGTTGGATCTGATTTGAGTGGAAGGGGGAGAGGCTTAGCCCACACCCTAATTTGTTACTGGGTTGCCATGCATTATGGGCATGCATTGTGGCAGGTACTCAACAGGCTATCCATCCTTAAATGGCTCATGCTGTTCCCGTTTGCTCATCTGAATGGTGACTGCGGCTGTGCTCTTCTTGTTATGTTGCCTGGCTGTGGCTTCACCCTTCTTATAATATTGTCTGGCTTTTTACATTATCAAGAATGACACAATACTAGTGTATGGGTATATCATGTTACTGTTAGTGTGGACAAGGATGCTTGACAATGCAACTATGATTCAAAGACCTTTCTGCAGACCCGTGTGTTGTCTGGCAGTTGAGAGCCTGGTTGTTCCTGATCAGCGGACCTGTATTTTTGTGTTTCAATGTGACTGCATGAAAGGATGCCAGTATTGGTCTGCAAGTTTGGTGGGCAGTAGATTCGTTGGGGATTGATTTGAGGAGACACTTGTATTATGGCTGGGGCACTTGACATTTGATAAATGTATCCTCTCAATGATGCGTTCTGTCTGGTCATTGGCTGTAAAACAGCTTTTCTGAGAAATATTGTTGTGGTGCCAGTTAATGATTTGGATTAAATGTTTCTATATACAGTCGTGAAGCAATTGCCAGGATAAAATGGTACTCTTGCAGTGCATGGATCATCGTGGCTGTCCGCCGATGTTGGAGGAAAAACAAGCTTCTTGGACACTTTTTGACGTGGTAAAGGTGTTACCCCATGGTTTGAATACGTTTTGTCTCTTTGCTGCAAAATGGATTGGGAATTTTGGCCTGTAATATTTTCGTACATGGTGGTTTTTGGCAGTTTCCATTGTTTTGATGTGTTCTCCAGTATACTTTTGTTCAGTCATAGGATTGAATTACTGGTGTTGAGTAGGTCAGGATTGTATCTCCAGCACTTGTTGTCAGCAGATAGACTCACTGGTTGGGTGTCAGTCTAAGCTGTGGGAGTTGATGTGTGATATACATAGATGTTTGCTTTGAGGGTGTGGTCAAGTGCGCTGCAGTTTTACCTCTGTACTGTGTCAGTTTTCATTGTGCAGGGTCCCTCTGAGGGTTGATGGAAGTGTTGGCAACAAGACACTCAATCAGGTAATAACATTATGAGTGGTCTCTTGGATAAGGGAGCTGTCTAAATTGTGATCTTGTTGTCTCCAGCCATGGGAATTGTCATTGAAAAGCTAAAAATGCAATCAGAGGAACATATTTAATGTCTACTAAAGAAATATTAATATACTTATACATTGTATCGCATTTCAGTTTATGTTAAACATGAAATATGATGTGGTTTCAGAACTATTCATGTTTTTATTCCAATATGACTTTGCAAATATTAATTTAAACACTGGTTTCGGACTTGAGTAGTCTAAAACAATTGCACAACAATGGTACTGTATTATACAGTAATGTCAGTAAATAGTTTTCAACAGATGTATGAAATATACAGTTATAGATTTTAACATGATGTTTATTAATACCCTAAATTATTTTGAAATGATACTACCTTAATCTAAATATTTGTACTTTTTGAAACCTGCTTAGAAGTAAGTATTATTGAATTACAATAAGATGAGTAAAGAATATATGTATATATTTTAGCTGATTAGATTATCTTAATATATTATTCAATTATCTTTATTTAAAACTAAGAGGATAAGAGAAACTGATCCAAATATTATTTGTGAGGGTAGAAAGTTTGTTTGGTTAGATTCACTAACCAAACAAGAGGTATATTACCTCATAGCAATAGGGAATGGTTTTAAGGTTAAGAATTACAAGTTTGGAAGTTCTTTGTTTTTTTTATTCTATCAGTTTGGTGTCACTCAGAAACATGCAAAAATCATACAAGAAAAACTTTTTGAATTCTGTATCCAAGATGGAACTAAGAATAAACAATATTTACATAAACTTACACATAAAACAAACTCAAAACTAGGAAATGAAATGTTTATCCATAAATGTTAATGGTCTAAATAATAGTAATAAAAGGAGAAGCCTATTCAAGTACATAAACTTACATAAACCACAAATAGTCTTTTACAAGAGACACACTTATTAGTTAGAGTATAAACAACTTAAATATTGATCATTACACAGTACTAATAAACTCTCAATACAAAAAAAAAGAGGAGTAGCTATACTACTTCGCAACTCAACTATAACACCTAAAATAATTACTACTCATCAAGATACATCAGGTATGTTTTGTCTAGTTTCAATAGAGTTAAATAAGAGAATCTATACGTTAGTAAATCTATATTGGATCCCAGGACTAGGATTAAAAACAGTTAAACAGCATTTTGAAGAGATAATTCATTTAACTAAGGGTAGCCTGATATTGGCAGGAGACTTCAACTGTATAATGAATGAAAAGATACAGATTCTAAATCCAAAAGAAGAAAACAACCCATCTCTAAAGCACTATCAAAATTTATAGATACATTGTATTTAAAAGATATAAATGAATTTGCAGAACCAGACTCACTAATCTTCACATTTATTCTCATAGATATAAAACTAACTCTAGAATTGATAGAATATATGTTGCCAATGACCTAATAACAAAATTGACAAAGTCAAAATCATAAATTGTCCTTTATCTGATCATAATGCCATAGTCTTTGAGATAGAGCTTACACCATTTTATTCAAATCCCATTACTAGGATACCTTCCTATATCACAAAATTGAGAGATTTCAAAGAATTTTATGAAGAAAAACAAATTTAAAACTTTCTAAAAAAATAAATTACACAAAAAAAAAGATATTTCCAAAAAAAAATAAATATGCTTTACTTCTAAAGCAAAAAAAATTCCCCCAAAAAAAAAAAAAAAAAATATTATCAACTA